>NC_053164.1:109829062-109966562 GCF_016835505.1 Polypterus senegalus | reverse complement strand
GGTAACACAATAAACTACAGATCCCATAATGCAGCGCCAGCGGTTAGAGTTATTAGCACTGAGTTTGCACGGCGCTTTGGTGACTTTGAAGAACAAAAAAAGTCTGTCTACATGCGGCTCGAACCTTGTGCATGTTTGGTAGCACATATCTGTGTGAGAAGCTCTTCTCAGTGATAAAGACTAACAAAACAGCACACAGGAGTCGCCTCACTGATGAGCACCTTCAATCCATCCTGAGAATCTCCACAACACAGAACCTCACACCAAACAGAAACGAACTTGTGGCCAAAAAAAGATGCCAGGCGTCCAGCTCTAAAATGACATATGAGCAAAGACAACTGAATGATTTGATTTGTTATTGCACGTAAGAGCGGAGTCAACCATTTTAACAAACAGCGTATTGCACTGATACTGAAATAGCTGTGTGTGTATGTATGTATATATATATATATATATATATATATATATATATATATATGTATTTGTGTGTATATATGTGTGTGTATGTATGTATATGTGTGTATATATGTGTGTGTATATATGTAGATATATATGTGTATATATATATATATATATATATATATATATATATATATATATATATATGACAACAACACTCATCACTCACAACAGTGACAAAACAATTACATTGACAATCAGGTTACGTTATTTTCAAAATGTTTCCTTTTCTTTTCATTGCTTCTTTAACACACTACTTCTCCGCTGCGAAGCGCGGGTATTTTGCTACTAAGTAAATAATCCGTAAAAATGGGGTGAAAGTGTATGTTCAAAGTTCTAATAAATAAATTTGTTCAAATTGGAGGTTAAAACCAGAGACAGTCAATGAAAAAAATGATCCCCAATGCTTCCTACTTAAATTAAGTGTCTCCTTCCCTTAATACTGTCCGGACCTTGCAGAAGGAGAAGACGCCCACTAACAGGTGCAGTCAACTTTCAAATTTTGGCTCGGGTCCCCATTGCCCATCCTTCAGCAATTGTAGAACTTTGGAGAGTATCTTAACATCATTATTCAGAAGTGAGACTGGTCTATATGATACACATTGTAGCAAGTCCTTATTTTTCTAAGGAAAGATGGTAATTAATGCTTGTCAAAATGTTTGAGATAGAATTTTTTTGTCTTTAGCTTCTATAAACATTGCTAATAATAGTGAAGCTAACTTATTTGAATTTTTTTTAGTATATAAAATTCCATGGGGTAGCCATCGGGGCCGACTGCACTCTCACTTCGAAATGAGTTTATCCAGTTCCACAGCACGAGTATCTAGCTGTGGTATCTAATGAATCAAAAAAATTAATTCAATTGTGTTTTATCTTCTTTAAACTAAGCAGAATATAAGGACTTATAATACTCTTTAAATGTGTAACTTATATTTTTATGGTCAATAATTTTATCTCCGTCTGTGTTGGTAATTGATGTTAATGCACTGCAGACTTCCTGCTTGTGGATTTGTTGGGTTAAGATCTAATTGGCCTTCTCTCCGTGGTCATAATAATGATGATGTGATTTAAAGTCAAGAGGTTAAATTTTGATTTGATTCCAAAACCTGTCTTTTCCTGTAAAGTACCTCATTTGGAGACCTGGAGTATTTTAGATCTATCTTGATAATTTTGCTGATTAACTTGGGCACCATCTTGGTTTCCGATTTATTTTTGTGAGAAAGATATGAAATAATCTGTCCTCTTAAAAATGTCCTCTTAAAAATGCCTTGAAAGTTTCCCAGAATATACCTGCTGAGATCTCTGAGGATGCAGTTGTCTCAAGAAAATAATCAATTTGCTTGGATATGAATTCTGTACTGTTCTTGTCAGTTAATGACAGGTGTTTTAAGATGCCAGCTACAAGATGAGTGTATAGGAAGCAGTAATTTAAGCTCCATGATCAGAGAAGTATGGTCAAAGAGAACTATACCGTCATACTTACAAGATTTAATAGTGGATATAGAGGAAATAATCGATTCTTGAGTAACAAATTAGTTATGGGTGAAAAGGAGGAGTATGCTTTATAATCATTTAGACTGTAAGTATTTTTCTTCTTAGGCACAGAGATGATTGTGGATTTTTTGAAATAGACGGGTATTTTGCATTGAACCAAAGACTTAAGTGAAAAATTCTGTAGCTACCAAGGTTAACTGATCAGAACATTGCTTGCCACTCTAGTCCACTTTCTATTTCTGGGTTAGCTGATTTCAATTTCCCCCCATATGAAGGGGCAAGAAATATCATGGCATGGTCAGTGTTGCTAAAAGGGGCCAATGAAATAGCATGGTAATTATCAGAGAGAGTGCTATAATAAAGTTTTCTCTTCACTAGTTGTACATTTCACCCACTGATTCTTTTAAGGAAGCTCAGCTATTTGATTGAGGCAGCATTTAAACTCCAATTAGAATGACAAATGTGAACTCTCTAGACAGGTAAAACTGTTTGAGGTAATTCTCAGAAATTCCACTTGAGGTGCGCAGCTTCTTCCCAGCAATTTAACATTTGTGTACCACAAACTGTTGATAAAAAACACACTCAGCCATTACATTATATGGATTCAGTAGAGCTTTGGTTGGCTCTGAAAAGATTGTATCCAGGAAGGTTCACAGCTTCATCACAAATTAAATCATTTAGCCAAGTCATAGTAAAGCAAAAAAAGTGAATGAATAATCAGTTCTAGAGCTTATCCATTTTATTGCACAACAATCAGATGTTTGAAAGAAACATACCTGATAATTATGGGTAAATCCATGTCTTCTGAAACGGAGGACAGTCTCAGCTCTGCAACCCTGCTTTCTGCTATTAGTGGTGTTTGTGCTCCAGCTTCCTCCTTTTCTTTCCATGTGTTTAGCTACCTTGTCATGTTGTTGGGCAACAGCATGCACCACTAATCCGATGAGATCAGATATGTAGCTAAAAACCGTGATGTCGAAATCAAATAAACTGGCAAAATACTTTTGACGTTTAATAATTTATTTGCAATAAATTGGCATGGGTATGAATTAAATGTAAACTAAAGTTATGAGCAGAAGTGAAAAAATAAAAACTAACAGTAACACTGTGTTACCTTCTTTCTGCACCATTATAAATGAGGAATTTAGCTAGTACAGTGTATCCGGAAAGTATTCACAGCGCATCACTTTTTCCACATTTTGTTATGTTACAGCCTTATTCCAAAATGGATTAAATTCATTTTTTTCCTCAGAATTCTACACACAACACCCGATAATGACAACGTGAAAAAAGTTTACTTGAGGTTTTTGCAAATTTATTAAAAATAAATAAACTGAGAAATCACATGTACATTGCTTAATACTTTGTCGATGCACCTTTGGCAGCAATTACAGCCTCAAGTCTTTTTGAATATGATGCCACAAGCTTGGCACACCTATCCTTGGCCAGTTTCGCCCATTCCTCTTTGCAGCACCTCTCAAGCTCCATCAGGTTAGATGGGAAGCGTCGGTGCACAGCCATTTTAAGATCTCTCCAGAGATGTTCAATCGGATTCAAGTCTGGGCTCTGACTGGGCCACTCAAGGACATTCACAGAGTTGTCCTGAAGCCACTCCTTTGATATCTTAGCTGTGTGCTTAGGGTCGTTGTCCTGCTGAAAGATGAACTGTCGCCCCAGTCTGAGGTCAAGAGCGCTCTGGAGCAGGTTTTCATCCAGAATGTCTCTGTACATTGCTGCAGTCATCTTTCCCTTTATCCTGACTAGTCTCCCAGTTCCTGCCGCTGAAAAACATCCCCACAGCATGATGCTGCCACCACCATGGTTCACTGTAGGGATGGTATTGGCCTGGTGATGAGTGTTGCCCGGTTTTCCAAACGTGACGCCTGGCATTCACACCAAAGAGTTCAATCTTAGTTTCATCAAATCAGAGAATTTTGTTTCTCATGGTCTGAGAGTCCTTCAGGTGCCATTTGCCTTTTACTAAGGAGTGGCTTCCGTCTGGCCACTGTACCATACAGGCCTGATTTGTGGATTGCTGCAGAGATGGTTGTCCTTCTGGAAGGTTCTCCTCTCTCCACAGAGGACCTCTGGAGCTCTGACAGAGTGACCATCAGTTTCTTGGTCATCTCCCTGACTAAGGCTCTTCTCCCCCGATCGCTCAGTTTAGATGGCTGGCCAGCTCTAGGAAGAGTCCTGGTGGTTTCGAACTTCTTCCACTGACGGATGATGGAGGCCACTGTGCTCATTGGGACCTTCAAAGCAGCAGACATTTTTCTGTAACCTTCCCGAGATTTGTGCCTCGAGACAATCCTGTCTCAGAGGTCTACAGACAATTCCTTTGACTTCATGCTTGGTTTGTGCTCTGACATGAACTGTCAACTGTGGGACCTTATATAGACAGGTGTGTGCCTTTCCAAATCATGTCCAATCAACTGAATTTACCACAGGTGGACTTCAATTAAGCTGCAGAAACATCTCAAGGATGATCAGGGGAAACAGGATGCACCTGAGCTCAATTTTGAGCTTCATGGAAAAGGCTGTGAATACTTATGTACATGTGCTTTCTCAATTGTTTTATTTTTAATAAATTTGCAAAAATCTCAAGTAAACTTTTTTCACTTTGTCATTATGGGGTGTTGTGTGTAGAGTTCTGAGGAAAAAAATTAATTAAATCCATTTTGGAATAAGGCTGTAACTTAACAAAATGTGGAAAAAGTGATGCGCTGTGAATACTTTCTGGATGCACTGTATATGCACTTCTCTGATATGTATATCAGTTGAATAAATTAAACAAAATGATGGAGAATGGTAGAGTCTTTTTTCTTCATTCTTACATGTTAATTTTTTATTTTTATAGCTTGCTGTTGGTATCAAAATTTTTTGAACTACACCCTATCACACAAGATGTAGCTTCTTCAGAAGGCACAACACCAGTATCTGGAATCTGTCCGTCTCTTCCACCCTCAGACTCTAGTGGGTAAGTTAATAACAAAGTGCATACTTTTAAGTTTATACAGACTTTGTAACATTTTTTAGTGTCCCCATCCGCTAAGGATTATTAGATATTAAGATATACCACTCTTAGTGTCTCTTATGACACAATAACCAAAATGTAAATTTTACAGACTTGACAAAAATAGAGAAGTTTCTTATAGTGGGGAAAAATCTTATTTGTTTGAAAACTCCAAACTGTCACTAAAATTAATTTATAACATTAATTTGTCACATTTTAAGTGTGGATCAGAGTTCAGTTTTCATTTTTTCTATTCTGAAATATTGTGTAAATTCATGAATGGTAATATTTTAGTCTTCTCAGTCATAATTGTATTTCTTTTATATTTTGAATATATATTCTCTAAGTTTTTGAATGTTTAGAGTTATTTGCCAGTGTAGCACAATAGTTACCACCACTTTCTCATAGTTCGAGGAGACCAGGAGACTTTTATTCTGCTTGCTTTTTTCAAGATTAAATGTCCCATCTCTTGATAGAAACCTTTTTATCTTATAGTTATTTAGTTTTAAACATGGGTACTAATACAGTTAAACAACTATATGTTTATAAACCTATAAACAAACAGTATATTGCTTAATTGAGATTTTTGTGATCTTTGGCAGAAATGAATGTCCCTTACCTAGTAGGCCGTATTAATCTTAAAAATCATGTAGGTTAATCAAATATTAAATTGGTTAATAAAAATGTATATATGTTTGTTTTCCAAAAATATATTTTACTGAATCTCCTTGGACAGGAATTATAGCCACGTATGTTTTTCACCTACAGTTGGGGTTCTTTAAATTCCATTTATGTCTCCATCTTAAATGAATTTCATTGAGATATCTGACCATATTAGCCTGAATATAAATAAGGACCAGAGATTTCGGCAACAGAAACTTTTGCATCCCCCTGTGATGATGTGCCTTGGTCCCCTATACTATATGCCAGAGGCAGGCAAGGGATCCGTGATACTGTAATAGCATACATATGAGAAAAAATGCCCTACCTTTTAGCATGGAGAATTTTATTTCTTTTAGGTATCATGGGTCTTCAATGTCAGTAACAATATAAATGCAATGAAAGTAGACAGACATGTCAATTCTTTGGCCTCTTCTAATACCCTCTCCCTTGATCCCTTTTTAGTAAAATATTTACAGTGCAATTGCTATTACATTATTAGAAGTGGTAAAATAATAATCTGAAATACACCACCTCAGAATTCTTTAAAACACATCTTTTATAAAGCTTGTGTATCTAGTTAAAATACATTGTTTTTCCTCTGTAGGTTGTGTAATTTCAAAAGAGAGAAATTTGAAAATATACCTTTCTGCTTTTGTTTATTCTTTAGTTATGATATAAAATATGTAGTCTTAGAACTGTAATGTATTCAAATAAATATTGCAGTTTGGTCTTTAAATACTGTAATAGAGCAGAAGCTACTGTTAATACTGCTTCATTTTCAAGAAAAGAAGAATGAATATATATATATATTACATTATACATATAACCTACTCACACTAAACATTTAAGCAAAATATCTGATAATTAAAATATTAAGTGAAAGTGACAGAAATACTGTATTAAATGTATGCATCAATTTTGACCCAGACTGTTGCATTGCTTTCTTGGTTTGTGTTATTAATAAAATCCTGCTTTCACTTTATATTATAAGTTGTAGTGTATAACGTATTTTAAGTTGGGGGGAAAACCTGTTTAATAAACAGAATTATGCAAAATGTAATGTTGGTAATGCTATTCTTAGTAGATATTATTCTCTATTTTTAAGATCTCTCTGCCTCCCTACTACTTCTCCTTCCAAGTCCATCCCGATTCCACAGTCATTTCGCCCTGGAGATGAAGACCACAGGAACCAATTTGGGCAGAGAGACCGTTCTTCCTCCGCTCCTAATGTCCACATCAACACAATTGAACCAGTGAACATTGATGTGAGTATTTTAATAAAAGTGACTAGATGAACAAAATAAAAAGTTGGTCAAGTTTTGTTTTTTCCATTTTAATGACGGTTTTGAATGCCTAGCTAAACCTAATTTAGAATATCTATTATAGAAGCAGAACTTTAATTAAAATTAAAAAATTACAGTTGTGCTTAGTTTGTTAATATAGAGGATGTAGAAAAATAACAATTACATTATAATATTGACATTATTTTTGAGTGGTTGTTTTATAAGATTTATTTGTTTATATTTTTGTAGGATTTAATTAGAGATCAGCCATTACAGAGGTCAGAAGGAGGTAAGAAAAACATTTTTGCCTGTTTTGACCAAGTAATCCAGTTTACAAATAGTCCTTGGAAACATCTTATAATAGTTTTAAAGAAAGTCTTTTTTTAAATAGCTGTAGTCTTTTGTGCTTTATGGTTCTGCATGCAGGAGTAAAATTATTGATACATAAGTGCATCTCTCCTTTATAGGTTTATATACAAGATTTACACTATGTTATATACTATATATCTGTACAAGATGTACCTGTGTTTAATGTACTGTACTATGTGTCACCTATACACAGGTGAAATTCCGTTACAATGAAATTTTCATTACAACAAAGTATTTTTACGGTCCTGACAGTTTCCCCATATGACACAGTCTATAGAAATCTCGTTACTACGAAATACATTCAGCAGATGCTTTCATTACAACGAAGTACCCAAAAATCCTTGAAATGCCTGAATTAATCATCCACAGAGCAGTTAGTTCTGTGGTCGCAGCTCACTTGTGACCACAGAACACAAACACAAACTGTAAATTTTTCTCTTTCTTCGAACTTTCCTCGAACTATTTTTTGTAGTTTTCAGCGATACCTTTTGGTTATTGTTCATCAACATTTGAAAATCATCCATTGGAATTGAACTCATTGTCACCATCCTATAGAAATGGCAGATGCTCCTTCATTCCAATTAGTGCGCCACTCATTCAAGAAAAAGCAAAGTCACTGTTGTGAGGTTTCTAAACTCTTTTGGGACTTCCCCCAACGGGACGACACGCCGAAGATCGTCCCAAAACACAATCACCACGTCTGTGGAAGGCTGTTTATCTGTTGCTGGGGCAACAGCAGGCTCACAGTGCTGCAGCGGCTCGCCACCGATGCAACTCCGAAAATATCTCTGATGAGTGATTCAAGGAACATTATAAATGCAGGGAATCGTATTACTTGGCCACTAACCTGGTCACGACCCTGCATGATCTCTGTGTTGGTGTATAGAAGTGTGGTAGATTCCACTACTGTGCTGTTCCTGTTTCAAGCTGAATACATCTGGTTTTGCTAAAGTACTGATACTTAGTCTCGTGATTTGGGGTGCAAGACTTTAGAAGAAGGTTTTACTGTCAGCGGGGGTTGGCTAATTTGCTTTGGGAACGTTTTGGAATTGTAGCCAAAGCAATCTGTGGAGAAGAATCTGCAGTTCCAATTGAAAAAGCAAATGAATGGCGTGCAGATGAAATCAGGAATATCATTTCAGCTTTGAGCTCGAAGACATCTACAATTCTGATGAGACTGGAATCTTCTGCCAGCTGCTACCGCATCACACTTTCACACTCCAAAGAAATCCATCCTCTCATCTTTGGCAAGTTAACCAGTTCTTGGTGTTTTAAGCATGTTACATTCCTTCCCTGCAAATATAAAGTGAACTAGCAAACTTAGATGACTCGAGACATTTTGGGAAACTGGCTGTGACAGCTTGACAAGGATACTGTGATGCATGAGCCACTATCTTGCACCCCAAACCACGAGAATGAGTTGCAATACTTTAGGAAAACCACCTTTATTCCACTTGAAACAGGAACAGCACTACCACTCTTCTATATACAGACACAGCAATTAGGCAGGGTCATGGTCATGTTAGTGGCCAAGTAATACTATTTCCTGCATTCATAATGTTCCTTGCTTATATCATGACCACAATGTTTTTGGATTTTCTTCTGCAGTGCTCAGCTGCAGTGCTGTGAGCCTGTGGTTAACCTGTCTTAGCAACGGACAAACAATCTTCCACAGATGCAACAATTGTGCTTTGGAAACCTCACAATATGAAGAAAAAGTAAATTCTGCCTCTGGTTGATAACTGTGCTGCCCACAGCATGCTTCCACATTTAGATGATGTTCAAGTTGAATTCCTCCTACCCAATTGCACAGCAGTGCTTCAGCCATTGGATTTGGGCATCATTCGCACCCTGAAAGTGTATTATCACAAGGAAATGCTGAGAAAAGTTCTTGTCAGCATAACTTGTAGACAGGAGAAGTTGAAACTAATGTGAAAGAAGCTATTGAAATGATTGCAAATGCCTGGACACAAGTTAAATCAAGAACTATACTGACAAATATAGAATGTCATTACTACAAAATTTGTAATGGAATTTTACCTGTTTGTGTCCTCTGGTCTGGCATGGAATTTCCATCATTCGAGCCCTTTAGCTGGGTCGGGTGTTGCTGACCAAGAGGTTGTCAGCCGAGGAAAGGCGTTGGCATGGAAAGAGCCTCCATGAGTGAGAATTTATAAGACTGTAGGTCAAGAAACCACTTTGTGATTCGCGGGTTCGACTCCTTGTGTATGGCCATCCATTGTTAGGGTACATGATTTATAACAAGGATGGGCCTACAGCCCAAGAGGTAGTACCTCACTTTTGTAATTGCCCGTTTGATCTCCAAGGCCACCCATTCTACTGATGCATACCTGGTTTCCCTTTCCAGCAATTTCTGACTCAGGAACATGACAGGGTGTTCAACACCAATACCCAATATGCCCCAGGGTTGTCATTCGTATAACAATTCAAAAGATTAAAAACCTTTAGAGGCTTGTGGAACTTCCCGATAGGCAAAAAGGAAGAGGGGAAGGAGCTGATCCCAGTTCCTCCTGTCCTTGCTAACAACCTTGCAAAGCATTTGCTTGAGAGTCTGATTAAACCTCTCCAGTAGACCATTGGTTTGAGGATGATACACTGTGGTCTTTAAGTGCTTTATCTTAAGTAACTTGGCTGTTTTCCTGAACGTCTCTGAAGTGAAAGGCGTCCCTTGGTCTGTCAGGACTTCTTTAGGGATGCCGCCTGCACAAAGACCCCCACCAATTCCCTTGCGATGGCTTTAGAAGTAGCTGAATGCAAAGTAACAGCTTTGGGAGATGGAATAGCATAATCAACTAGGACCAAGATATATTTGTGTCCTGGAGCTGAGGGTTCTAGGGGTCCTACTAGATCAATCCTGATTCTTTCAAATGGGACATCAATGAGGAGAATGGAAACTAGAGGAGCCCGGTCCCTCCTAGGAATTTGACACAATTGACACTCCGGACAGCGCGTGCAAAAGTGATGAACCTCCTCATACCAGGCCAATAAAATCAGAGCTTAATCCTCTCCAAAGTTTTTTCGGTGCCCAAATGGCCTCCTAGGACTGGACATGTGCTAATTCGCAGACCTGCCACTGGAAGGTCCGCAAAACTAACAACAATTTCCGCACCTCCCCCTCATGCTGCGCTACCCCATACAAAAAGTAATTTCCTAAAACAAAGTGAGGTCCCTGGGGCATGGGATGAAGCGTGCATTGGCCATTGACAAGAACGGCTGCATTTTTTGCAAATTTCAGGGAATCGTCATTCAATTGTTCCCTTTTAAAAGAAGCCGGTGTTTCTTTCATTTAGAAGTGTAATTGGGAGAGAGGGTCTGTGCTGACCTGAATAGGCGTGTGGTTTGGTATGTCATACTTGATGGCCGCATTTTCTCCCCCGGCGGTATACAGTGGCAGCTGGGGACGTATTATCTCCATCCATTACTAGGCCCAAAATCGGTTTCAAGGAGTGGAAGGTATTGAACCTCTTTTACTTTTTAGACCAGTCTCAACCCAGGATCACCGGGTATGGAAGATTAGGATGGACTGCTACAGTCAGATTTTTTAGCAATCCCTTGAAACTGATAAAACAAGAGGTGGAGCTGTAGCAGTGGGTTTCCCTGTGAATGCACTTCAGATTGGTCTTACCCTTGATCCACTGTAGCGGCAACGCAAATTAGCAGGCAACAATAGAAATGTTGCTGCCAGAATCAAATAAAGTGGTGGTTTTCTGGCCATTGATAATTATGACTCCTTCCTATGGAGAAGCCAGATGATTCACAAGTACACGACACCCTTCCTCCCCAATCTCCCTGCATTCCCCTTTGCTGCCAAGAAGCAAATCCGGGGACTTAGGTGCTTGCTCCCGGCGGTGACGGGGAGTCCAATAAGTCAGGACAGATTCTGTCTGGGTTTGACTAAGGAACAGTTCGGTCCTCTCAGAGTGAGAGGCCATCCTAACTGTCTGGACAAGCTCCATAAGCTCGAGTATGTTGGTATAGTATTGTCCCCAGACCAGCTGGGTGATATATTCAGGAAAGCTGTTTAGAAACAGGTAGCGACCTGTTCCACTGTTTGGTGAGCATTGTTTTCTTCTGGCCTTAGCCCACGCCCCGCCTTAGCTAATAGGAGAAAGGCCTGTAAGTGGGTTGGCTGCTCCGGGTCAAATTTCCACTGCCATATTACTCTCACCTGCTGTTCTGGGCCCCCATATTTGGCCAATGGCTTTGCCTTGGGCGGGTGGCACTCTCCTCTGAGAAGCCATAATAAGTCCTCTGGGTCTCCCCTATCTGGACTAGTCCAAATCCGTGGGCCCTTCCCGCACACTCCCCATGGGATTTACATTGTAAAATTATAACCTTTGGGGACAGAGCTTGCACCTTGGCAACTCGGGTACGGTACTCTTGGTTGTTCCATAAATATGCCACTATCACAAAAATAAGACAAAAAGAGTCATAGAAAGGTGTAAGGTAGCCACCCTTTATAATGAAGTGGGTTGCAAACAAGGCAAAGCAACACATTTCACTGAGTTCAAAATGGACCTGGAGCATAGGTGGAAAAATGGCAGTTTTAAAGGGAGACAGAGGTAGTGATGTCTTCGGGGCTGGTACCGAAAGTGACTTGTTGGGGCCAGGCAGGATTTCCAGAGAGTGGTGTACAGGAGAAAAAGAGAAATGGTTAATGCACTTTCCCCTCCTCTGGTTCGGCATTGAATTTCCTTCATTTGAGCCCTTTAGCTGCCTCCCATGTATAGTATATATGGAAGCAAAGGTATGTGGCACGGTTTATAGGCTGAATCGTGGCTTTCTAATGAGAACACCATTAACACTAGAATTACCAGAGTCTACGAAAAAACTCGTAGATCCGTCCCACCTTAAATCGCTTCTTAAAACCGTTCTCACCTCTCCGCCAGCCTCCTTTGTCCTGTAAATGTGCCAATAAAAACAAACTGCAAGCAGCCGGCTATTCCATCCCCCCACCAACTTAGAATGTGCACGAACTTCTCCCAGCTCATGCCTCGATTATCTGGGAGTGAAGTGGAGTTTTAGAGTGGAAATAATAGATTGTTATTTGGAACACACACATTTCATGTGTGTTCCGTTTCTACAGTAATCTGTGTATACACAATGTTAAAACAGAAACTTTTTCATATTTTAGTAATAAATGTTACAAAATGTAGGCATAAACTATAAAATGCATGAAGCCTGAAGGTCAAAGATCAAATAAACACTTTAATAAAAGGTTCAAGAGTTTTACAACAGCTTTTGTGGCATACTGGTAAGATTTCGTCACTTAGAGCGCAGCAGACTTGCTGTAACTCAAGAAATCTGAGTTCGATTCCCCGCTGAGGAGAATATTTATTTATTTATTTATTTATTTTTAACCTTCGCCTTTCTGCCTGCCTGAGCTCCCTGTCTATCTATATAGTAATAACAGTAATTTTATTATTATATAGGAGCTTCCCTGTCTGCCTATCATATAGTGCCTTTCCTTCCTATCTATCCCCTTAGCTGTTTTTTATATATCTATAATAATAAAAGGCAAAGCCCTTACTGACTCATCACTAATTCTCCAACTTCCCATGTAGGTAGAAAGCTGAAATTTGGCAGGCTTATTCCTTACAGCTTACTTACAAAAGTTAAGCAGGTTTCATTTCGAAATTCTGCACGTAACGGTCGATAACGATCGACAACGTCCACCATGTTGAATTTTCTTATTTATGGCCCCATCTTCACGAAATTTGGTAGGCGGCTTCCCTGCGCTAACTGAAACTGATGTACTTACTTATTTCGATGGTATGACGCCACTGTCCGCCGCCATATTGAACTTTCCAACGTTGCCAATTTTCAAACTTCCCGTGTAGGTAGAAGGCTGACCCCATCTTCACGATTTTTGGTAGGTTGCTTCCCTGCGCTAACCAATACCAATGTACGTACTTATTTCGGTGGTATGATGCCACTGTCGGCTGCCATATTGAACTTTTAACGGAAACCGATGTCCGTACTTATTTCATTGGAATGACACCGCTGTCGGCCGCCATATTGAACTTTCCAACGTCACTAATTCTCCAACTTCCCGTGTAGGTAGAAGGCTGAAATTTGGCAGGCCCATTCCTTACAGCTTACTTACAACAATTAAGCAGGTTTCATTTCGAAATTCTACGCGTAATGGTCATAACGGTCAATAATGTCCGCCAAGTTAAACTTTCTTATTTACGGCCCCATCTTCTCGAAATTTGGTAGGCGGCTTCCCTGCACTAACCAAAACCAATGTACGTACTTATTTCGGTAGTATGATGCCACTGTCGGCCGCCATATTGAACTATTTAACTTATGGCCCCATCTTCAAGAAATTTGGTACATGGGTTCCCAACGCTAACTGAATCCTACTTACGTACATATATACATCCATAGCCTGCAGCTCGGTCACCGTGTGAGGCGGTGTTGGGTCCCCCATCCCAACGCCTCCCACGTTGTTGGCTGCCTGCCTATATAAGGCCGTCCGTCGCTCCAGTCTCTACATTCCCTTTCTTGCTTCGCCACGGGATTCACGTCTCCCTACTGATAACTACAGCCTTTTTGTTTAATCCACGGCTTCTCCTCTGTTTTATTGTTTGTTTATTACAATTATAGTTATTGTATAGGTATTTTACACTTACTTTACATTTGAAAATGAACAGCGTCAGATTGGGTTTGAATATGCGCCCGATCTGACACTGTTCGTTTTCAAATAATATTGCATTAGTGCGATGATGTTTTTATATATATATTGTCTCTTTGCATGTACTGTGTGTTGAAACTGCTGCACTGAATATGCGGACGCCTTCTGTAACAGCGTCTGCGTGTATTCAAACCCGATCTGATGCTGTTCGTTTTCAATATATATATATATATACACATATATATATATATATATATATATATATATATATATATATACTAGTAAAATACCAGCGCTTGAGCGAGAAGTAGTGTGTTAAATAAGGAAAGAAAAAGAAAAGGAAACATTTTGAAAATAATGAAATGATTGTCAAAGTAATTGTTTTGTGTATTTGGTGGCAGTGTCACGAAGTTGTTTCCGTCTAGCTGCATCAGAAAATGTACCACGACGTCTGACACGTCTTCTTTTTACTGTTTTCTCACAGCTTGGATTGCTGCTGTCATAATGGGTTTGAGTCTACATATATATACAGTATATATATATATATATATATATATATATATATATATATATATATATATATATATATATATATATATATATATATATATATATATATATATATACACATACACATACATATCTTCATATCTATATACATATATACGTATCTATATACATATGTACATATACACACATATATATACATACCTATCTACATCATATATACACACATACATACATACACACACACAAATTATATATATGTGTGTGTGTGTGTGTGTGTGTGTGTATGTATGTGTGTGTGTGTGTATATATATATATATATATATACAATGTAGATAGGTGTGTGTGCGTGTGTAGTAGATAGGTGTGTGTGTGTATATATATATATATATATATATATATATATATATATATATACACATACATACAAACATACACACAGGTATATAAATGTGTGTATATATATGTATGTGTCTATATGTGTGTGTATAGCTTTGGTCACTGAGTGCAAGGGAAAAATAATAAAATGTATTCTATAAGTTATTAAACAGTAAAATATTAACGCTTTTAAGAAGTAAAGCTACATTGAGCACTACTGGAGTGGTTGCGGGTAAACTACATTTTAAAGCCGGTATAACATAACAGGTAAGTAGTACTAACAGCAGCTAAAATGTATATGGATCATCTCTCGGTAGTTGATCCCTTTTGAAAGGCGCTACATGACGGCTGTGGTATAGAAATTACATTTTCTATGTGAACATCCAAATTTCTGCCTCTGGTAATGTGCCTTACCGGCATTACCAGCCATTAAAGAAAATTAGTTTTGTGTCCTCTGCAGTGTTAAGAGAGAAAGGCTTTGGTTTGGGATAAAAGGAAAAAAGGTGTAAAGAAAGGAAAGTTGCCTTTTTCTTTTATATAGTATAGAGAGATGTCTTCGCTGACGATATAAGCGCCTTTTGGGGACAGTCGCGGTGGGTCTTGTGTAGACTGGTGAGACGTCCCTGCCTTTAATCGGCTGTGATGGCACTGTCAGTCCTCCACTCATGTGCATTTCTTCATAATCCGAGCTGACGACCTCATAATCATATACGTGCAAAAGAAAGTGCGAAGCGCCTTAATATTAGTTTGCCGCGGTGTAGAACAGGGGTCCCGTGTTTGCACTTATCTGGGCTATAGCTCAGGGGGAGGATGAAAAAAATTAAAAGTGCTCACTTTGACTTAAGGCAGAAGCGCAGTCAGCGTCTCAAAGGCCGGCACAGCTATGCGTGCGCGCCGGCTACTTGACTTTTGCTGGGCAGGAGACGCGACTTTTTGCAGACACATTCACGTGATCAAAAGTCTCCGCGCTCTTTGGAGGTCATTCATATATATATATATATATAGCAAAATACCCGCGCCTCGCAGCGGAGAAGTAGTGTGTTAAAGAAATAATGAAAAAGAAAAGGAAACATTTTAAAAATAACTTAACATGATTGACATTGTCATGAGTGTTGCTGTCATATATATATATATATATATATATATATATATATATATATATATATATATATATATACATACATATACATATATATACACACACACATAAATATATATATATACATTGTGGCTTGTGCCTCCTCCAGACCGAAAGGGGGCGATCGCCCTGGTTGTATTGGGGGCCACGGGTAGAGGGCTTGGAAGCCCAACCCTGTAGGGGCCCGTGGCCACAGCCAGGCGGCGCCCAGTTGCCTGAGGAACCCTGGAGCCCAGCACTTCCGCCACACCAGGAAGTGCTGGGGGGAAGAGAACAGTAGACACCCGGATGGTTTCCGGGTTAACAGCCGGCACTTCCGCCACACAGGGGTGTGTCCAAAGGAGAGTGCCGGGAAGCAGCTGGAGCCCATCCGGGTTCCCATTTAAGGGGCCGCCTCCCTCCAGTCATTAGTGGATGTTGGGTGGAAGAGGACAGAGCTGGAGAGAGGATAGGAGGTGGCCAAGAGAAAGGCACAGTGACGGAGAGGCCTGGACTTTGGGGAATCGGTGCAAGGGGGTTCGTGCATTGTAAATATTGTACAAATAAACGTGTGTTGGGTGAACTATGTTGTCCGTCTGCCTGTGTCCGGGTCCCAGTTCACAACATGTACACACATACTGTATATACAGTATATATACATATACAGTACATCTACATATATATACATGCTATAGTGTATATATATATATATACTATATATATATATATATATATATATGTGCACAAAACCACGCTTTTATCAAGGCTTCTGTCGGGTAGTCTTTTGAAATGAAATTTTCCTCCAATCAGTCGTAGCAACGCGCTTTCTTCCGATTGTTACATTTTTGTAGCTCTGATGTGTGCATCAATGTAATCGTGTACCAGGAAATCATGCATTGACAGAAGTTTCCCTTTGCTTGGAATGCAAAGTGTGATTAAATGCATTATTTTTTAACGCGTTATGAAGCACATGCATCGAAGCTTGTCAGCTGTACTTGTGCTAAGAAAAGGAAACATTTTAAAAATAATGTAACACGATTGTCAATGTAACCTTTTGTAAGTAGTGCCTGGAGAATTCAGAGTGTGGAGAAACTCTAGAGACAGCGTGTGTATTAACTTGTGGATTTTTCTGTGAGTATTTGGTGGCAGCGTCACAAAGTTGGTTCCGCAAGACTGCGTTAGCTGCAGAGCTCAGCTCAGAGCGAAATGAGGTGAATGGGAGGGGAGATAATGACGTGACTCTCCCACCCACCTCAACTGTCAATCCCCACACAAAGACAGTCTCGAATTTGCATAAGCACAGCCCTTCACCAGTAATTTTAACTTAGTTACAAAGTGATCAAAACTCTCGTTTATATCCTGCGTCCTCTCATTAAACTTGTATCCCGCATGACAAATGCCAGCGGCAGCCTGTCTATGAACTTAATTTAAACTTTAGGTTTACACCGTGCTTTGATTCCGAAGTAGCTGTACTCATGAATATGGTTCTATGTGTGACTCGCTCGCTTCTTATTGTTTCGCTGCCTTCTCAATTGTACTGTATAATGCATGTTTTCTTCAGCGCTTTTTGGAGCTCTTCCTTGTTTTCTACGTATTGTGTTGACAGTCAGTTCACGTGATTACGTGGGAGGCGTGATGATGTCACACAAAACTCCGCCCCCCCAACAGCCATCGAACTCAACTCCATTACATTATATGGAGAAAAATAGGTTCCAGTTATGACCATTACACGTAGAATTTCGAAATGAAACCTGCCCAACTTTTGTAAGTAAGCTGTAAGGAATGAGCCTGCCAAATTTCAGCCTTCTACCTACACGGGAAGTTGGAGAATTAGTGATGAGTGAGTGAGTGAGTGAATGAGGGCTTTGCCTTTTATTAGTATACTAGCAAAATACCCGCGCTTCGCAGCGGCAAAGTACTGCCTTAAAATTTTTATTAAGAAGAAAATTAAACCTTTTTAAACTGAGGGAAAATATACCAATAATTATTTGTTAAGGATCTTTTTGTATACCACATTGTGAGTTCGGCCCTCCGGTTGTAATATGACCAAGCTGTGCACTGAGCTTACTCTTGAGCATGCAACGTACAGTTGGCCATGTGAACAGCAATCTTGTTTCAAATCTCACAGCTTGGATTGCTGCTGTCATAATCGGTTTGAATTTGATGGTTTGGTTCAATTACGACAGTATTTGTAGGACTTGTGTTGAAGAGACATTCGGCATCTGTCAAGCGTTGTAAGTATACAACTGGTTTCATCGATAACTTCACATCCAGCTTTTGAGAGTTTAAACATTCATAAACATCAAAGGGTCCACTACTGAAATCATCACCTGTGAGTCTAAGATGTTTAAGAGGCACTGGCAGTTGTCAAAAGGTGTAAAATATTTGCCCATTTCGGTACATTTGAAAGCGACAACCGAACAATTCAGCAGCAGCCATCAACTCACATGCAGATGCATAGGTGAAGGGCTTAAGCATTTCACTGTTCTAGTGCTCCTGTGTAGTATAATTATCTCCTGTACCGTCATCAGTCCACACCTTGAACCTGTCCCAGTCATTCAATACATAAGACACAATGTTTCTCCAGATATCAAGAGTGAGCCTGATATGGCCGTGCAATATGTAACAAAGAGAATGTAAAAGGTAGGTGCCATCTCCGGGCATGGAAACCACTCGGTAAGTGATAGTTCTTTGATCGATGGTGATCACCTCAATATGTTAATGGACATGTTAATGGGGGTACGGTTGTAATGATAAAGGAAATGGGTACCTGAACAATGTAAAGTAAGTCTAAAATACCTACACAATAACTATAATCGTAATAAATGAACAATAAAACATTGGAGAAGCCATGGATTAAATAAAAAGGCTGTAGTTATCAGCAGGGAGACGTGAATTCCGTGGCGAAGCAAAGAAGGGAATGTAGAGACTGGCGTGACAGACGGCCTTATATAGGCAGGCAGCCAACAATGTGGGAGGCGTTGGGATGGGGGACCCAACGTCGCCTCACACGGTGACCAAGCTGCAGGCTATGGACGTATATATATGTACGTAAGTAGGATTCAGTTAGCGTTGGGAACCCGCGTACCAAATTTCTTGAAGATAGAAGTAACAATAAGTAACAAAGACCGTTGAAAAGTTCAATATGGCGGCCGACAGTGGCATCATACCACCGAAATAAGTACCAAATTTCAGCCTTCTACCTACACGGGAAGTTGGAGAATTAGTGACGTTGAAAAGTTCAAAATGGTGGCTGGCAGTGGCGTCAAACCAACGAAATAAGTACGTACATTGGTTTCGATTAGCGAAGGGAAGCCGCCTACCAAATTTCGTGAAGATGGGGCCATGAATAAGAAAGTTCAACATGGCTGACGTTGTTGATCGTTATGACCGTTACGCGTAGAATTTTGTAAGTAAGCTGTAAGGAATGGGCCTGCCAAATTTCAGCCTTCTCCCTACACGGGAAGTTGGAGAATTAGTGACATTGGAAAGTTCAATATGGCGGCCGACAGTGGCGTCATACCACCGAAATAAGTACGTATATCGGTTTTGGTTAGTGCAGGGAAGCCACCTACCAAATTTCGTGAAGATGGGGCCATAAATAAGAAAGTTCAACATGGCGGACGTTGTCGACCGTTATGACCATTATGTGTTGAATTTCGAAATGAAACCTGCTTACCTTTTGTAAGTTAGCTGTAAGGAATAAGCCTGCCAAATTTCAGCCTTCTACCTACACGGGAAGTTGGAGAATTAGTGATGAGTGAGTGAGGGCTTTGCCTTTTATTAGTGTAGATATATATATATATACATATATATATATATATATATATATATATATATACATTTACACATATATATATATACACACATACATATATACACACACACACACACATATATATATATATATATATATATATATATATATATATATATATATATATATATATATATACATATATACAAACACACACACATATATATATATATATATACATATATATATATATACAAACACACACACATATATAATGTATATAGCAAAATCCCCGCTCTTCGGAGTGACGAAGAACTGGTTTTAAATTTTTATTAAGAAGAAAAGAAAACCTTTTTAAACTGAGGGAAAATATACCAATAACTATCTGTTAAGGATCTCTTTGTATACCACGTTGTCAGTTCAGCACTCCAGCTGTGCACTGAGATTACTTTTGAGAATGCAACTTATAGTTGTTCAGGAGAAAAGCAATGTTGCCTCAAATCAATGGCAACCTTTTGTAGGGTCTGTCCCTGAGACTTATTGTCATCGCGAAGCAGAGCCTCACTGGAAATTTGAGGCATTTGATTTGAAATAGGAGATCAGAGGGTATAACGGTGATGCGAGGAATACATTCAGAGTGTTGCGCTCTGCTGTTTTTTTGTGTAGCTGCCTTCATACAGCTTCTCCGCTGCTTTATGAACGAACGCCATATAGGGCTGTCGTTTCTCCTTGCTTCGCGGTTCTGTACTGTTTTATTGTTCATTTATTACGATTGTTATAGTTATTGTGTAGCTATTCGAGACTTACTTTACTGTTCAGGTACCCATTTCCTTTATTTAATCCACAGCTTGTACGCTATTTTTTGTTCGTTTATTACGATTATAGATATTTATTGATTCCCTTCTTTAGCTGACTGCCTGCTCATATAAGGCGCTCCGTTGGTTTTTTGTGAAGCAGCCTTTACACAGCTTCTCCGCTGTTTTATAACCGAATGACTGACATATAAGGCCATCCTTTTTCCTTGCTTTGCCAAGGAAGCTGCCTTTTTATTTAATCCACGGGTTCTCCACTGTTTTATTGTTCGTTTATTATGATTGTTATAGTTCTCTTTATATAGCAGGTTGTCAGTTCAGCACTCTGGTTGTAATATGACGCTGCGCAAGCTCACTCTTGAGAATGCGACGTATAGTTGTCCAGGAGAAAAGCAGTCTTGCCTGAAATCAGTGGCAACCTTTTGTAGGGTCTGTCCCTGAGACTTATTACTTGTCATCGCGCAGCAGAGCTTTACTGGAAATTTCAGGAATTGAAATGGGAGATCAGAGGTTATAACGGGGATGCGAGGAATACATTGAGTGTGGAGAAACTCTAGAGACAGCGTGTGTATTAACTTGTGGATTTTTCTGTGAATATTTGGTACCAGTGTGACGAAGTTGCTTCCGCAAGACCGCGTTAGCTGTGGAGCTCAGCTCGGAGCATATTCTTTTCCTACCTTGTCAATTGTGTAATGCGTTTTTTGAACAGGGTTGATGCATGGAAGTGATCACTCATACTACATTCAGTCAGTTCACGTGAGCTGCTCTCTTGTGTGATGTTGTGATGTCCACGGCTTTATTTAATGTTAGTTAAGACCCGGCACTTAAAAGTTTCTCGCTACAGCAATTTTAACTCCGTTACAAAGTGATCCAAAGTCTCGTTTATACCTCGTGTGTTCTCATTAAACTTGTATCTCGCGAATAAAGTATTCGACGAAGGCATGACAAATGGCAGCGGGAGCGTGTCCATAAACTTAATTTAAACTTACGGTTTACAACGTGCTATGTTTCCACAGTAGCTGAACTTATGAGTAAGCTTGTATGCGTTTTTGTTCAGAGCTCTTTGGGAGCTCTTCCTTCTTTTCTACGTACTACGTTCACAGTCAGTTCAAGTGATTACGTGGAAGGCGTGATGATGTGACACGCAGCTCCACCCCCCACGGCCATCGAGCTAAAGTCCATTACAGTATATGGAGAAAAATAGGTTCCAGTTATGACCATTACACGTGGAATTTCAAAATGAAACCTGCTCAACTTTTGTAAGTAAGCTGTAAGGAATGTGCCTGCCAAATTTCAGCCTTCTACCTACACGGGAAGTTGGAGAATTAGTGATGAGTGAGTGAGTCAGTGAGGGCTTTGCCTTTTATTAGTATACTAGCAAAATACCCAGCGCTTCGCAGCGGAGAAGTAGTGTGTTAAAGAAGTAATGAAAAAGAAAAGGAAACATTTTAATAATAACGTAACATGATTGACAATGTAATTGTGTTGTCATTGTCATGAGTGTTACTGGCATATATATATATATATATATATATATATATATATATATATAGTGAACTCGAACCCGGACACAGACAGACGGACATCTTAAGTTCACCCAACACACCCTTTATTTACAATATTTACAATCAGTTCATGTGCAACCCCAGTGCCTCTTGCACCGTTCCCATAATGTCCAGGCCTCACAGTCCAACTGCCTTTCTCCTCCTGGCCGCCTCCAGTCCTCTCTCCAGCTCCGTCTCTCTTCCACCCGACTTCCGCCCTCGACTGTAGGTAGGCGGCCCTTAAATAGGAACCCGGATGGGCTCCAGCTGCTTCCCGGCATTCCTCCGAAGACACGCCCCAGTGTGGCGGAAGTGCCGGCTGCGCACCTGGATGCCATAATATATACACACACATATATATAAACATAATAATATAATTATATATTATAATAAACATATAATCTAATTAATTTGAGGCTGTGTAATAATTAATCTTGATTAATCGTATGTAATTACACACGAAAATTTGCCCCAAATCGCAAATGTTTTTTTTTTAATTTAAAAGGGTTTTAGTGGGCGACAGAATCAAATAATAGACAAGGACATGAATATTGTAAACTCAAGCTCTTTTAATTTCTCAATAAAAAATGCTTTTAAACTGAATTTCAATTCAAAACGGAAACAAAAATATCATTACTGGCTAAAATTGGGCAGACTTAAAAATAAAGTGGTATTTTAAGTACTTTAAGTACATATTCAGAATGGTATTGTCTTTAAATAATAATAACAAAAATTTCAACATTAGGCTAAAACAGTGTGATCATTGAACATTTTTTAATTAGATGTAATTAGAATTACTAACGGTCACAGAAGTCCAATGATCCCCAGTAAGAGCCACAAAGTTCACTTTCTGTAATGCATCAAATTTTGCTTGCTTTTCAGTGTGCACAAAACCATGCTTTTATCAAGGCTTCCGTCAGGTAGTGTTTTGAAATGAAATTTTTCTCCGATCAGTCGTAGGAATGCGCTTTATTCTGACTCTTAACATTTTTGTAGCTCTGATGTGTGCATCAATGTAATCGATATACCAGGAAATCATGCATTGACAAAAGTTCCCCTTTGCTTGGAATTGAAAGTGTGTTTAAATGCGTTATTTTTTTTTAACACGTTATGGAGTACATGCATCGAAGCTTCTCAGCTGTGCTTGTGCTAAGAAAAGGAAACATTTTAAAAATAACGTAACATGATTGTGAATGTATTAGTTTTGTGACCGTTATGAGTGTTGCTGTCATCATGGATTTGATTATAATTTCTTTCAATCAGGTTCGTATTTGGGCAGTTTGCACAAAACCACGCTTTTATCAAGGCTTCCGTTGGGTAGTCTTTTGAAATGAAATCAGTCTTAGGAATGCGCTTTGTATCCATTATTCAAAAAAGCTTCAATTGGTGATCTGTCTTTCTGCTTTAACCGCATATTTTTTCATACGTCTCAAACCAAGGGGATGCGAGGGTAAAATGAATCGGGAAGCGCGCGTACATACTCAGTGCACCCACTGTCGGGAATCGAACCTCGGACCTACCATTGCACCACTGTGTGTGGTTTGTCTATTTGAGAGTATGTAGATCGGATATATATATATATATATATATATATATATATATATATATATATATATATATATATATATACCCGCGCTTCGCATCGGAGAAGTAGTGTGTTAAAGAAGTTATGAAAAGAAAAGGGAACATTTTAAAAATAACGTAACATGATTGTCAATATACAGTAATTGTTTTGTGTTATGAGTGTTGCTGTCATCAAGGATTTGATTATCATTATTTCGTTCAATCAGGTTTGTATTTGTAGGATGTGTTGTGTTCAAGTTACATTCCGTGTTTGTCAATCGTTGTAAAGATAGCAGGTTTCATTCATTGATTCGTTTCTTACTGCATCAATAAACAACTCTTCGTCTTCTTTATCTGATACGTGACACACTGCATGCATGGGTTTTTTTTTTTATACTGTCTTCCTTTAGCGGGACATTGACTTTTTCCACTGTGTGCTTTGTTTCCGCAGTAGCTGCACTTATGAATATGCTTGCATGTATCACACGCTTCATATTTTTTTGCTGCCTTCTCAATTGTGTAATTCGGTTTTTGTTCAGCACTCTTTGGAACTGTTGCTTTTTGTCTGTGCACTGCGTCATTTCATGTGAGCTGCTCGGTGTACATGCATCGAAGCTTCTCAGCTGTGCTCGTGCGATGTCCACGGCTGTATTTAATGTTAGCTACGGCCCGGCACTTAAAAGTTTCTCTCGCAGTTTCACTGAGTTTGTGCCAAACACCACCCTGACCATTTCATCTTCCTTTGCATAAGCACAGTCCTTCACCCGTGAATATTTAGCAGCAGTGTTTCTATTGGATTGCCGCTGATGGACGGCCTCATATGGGCAGGCACTAAATTACTTGGGAGGCGTAACTCCGCCTCCCACGGGCATCGAGCAGAAGTCTATTATAGTATATGGCCGAAAAAATTGGTTCCAGTTATGACCATTACGCGTAGAATTTCGAAATGAAACCCTCCCAATTTTTGCAAGTAAGCGGTAAGGAATGAGCCTGCCAAATTTCAGCCTTCTACCTACACAAGAAGCTGGAGAATTAGTGATGAGTCAGTGAGTCAGTCAGTGAGTGAGTCAGTGAGGGCTTTGCCTTTTATTAGTGTATATATATATATATATATATATATATATATATATATATACATATATATATATATATATATATATATATATATATATATATACATATATATATATATATATATATATATATATACTGTATATATACACACAGTGGAACCTCGGTTTGCGAGCATAATTCGTTTTGAAAACGTGCTCGCAATCCAAAGCACTCGTATATCAAAGCGAATTTCCCCATAAGAAATAATGGAAACTCAGATGATTTGTTCCACAACCCAAAACTATTCATATAAAAATGATTAATACAAAATATAAAGTAAAATACATAATACTAATTAACCTGCACTTTACCTTTAAAAAGAATCATGGCTGGTGTGAGTTTCTAAACTCATGTGGGATTCCACCCAATGGGACGACACGCGGAAGAGCTTCCCAAAGCAATCACAGTCTCCCAGCGCTGTAGCAGTTCGCCGTATAAGCACATCCAAAAAGATCGCAGACATGCTATAAGCACCTGTCGTCAATGGATCATACAAGGAACATTATAAAGATCCAGCTACAATAAATAACAGCGCTGTTGCTGTTTCAAGCTGAATAAAGCTGGTGTTAAAGTACTGAGATTCAGCTTTGTGTTTTGGGGAGCAAGATGGGGACTCGCACTTCACAGCGCACACACACACAGTCACAATGCTGTAGTAAACACTATACGCTCGTACGGATGTTGACTATATGAGTGAGGCACACAGACTCAGACGGAGAATAGGAGATGATTGCCAGAGAGAGAGAGACGGGCGAGCGAGCTTGCGAGATAAGGAGAGAGAGAGAGAGAGAGAGACACCCTGGGCGAGCGAGCGAGATAAGGAGAGAGAGAGAGAGAGAGAGACACGCTGGGCAAGCGAGCGAGCGAGATAAGGAGAGAGAGAGAGACGCGCTGGGCGAGCGAGATTAGGAGAGAGAGAGACGCGCAGGTCCAGCGAGCGAGATGAGGAGAGAGAGACGCGCTGGGCGAGCGAGCGAGAGAGATAAGGAGAGAGAGAAAAGAACCATCAGCTCAGTTGTGATCACATGATGCTCAGCAGACAAAGTGTATCCATACCACTTGTATTGCAAGACATCGCTCGTTTATCAAATCAAAATTTATTAAAAATTTTTGCTCGTCTCGTAAACCGAGGTTCCGTGTGTATGTGTATGTATATATATATATATATATATATATATATATATATATATATATATATATATATATATATATATATATATATATATATATATATATATATATATATATACACATATATATATATATATACATATATATATATATATATACATATATTAAAACTTGTGTTAACAATCTGCAAATGCCATCCTCAATTGTTCATCACCATCAACGACTTTATAAGTATATTCTAAAGAAGTGTTTTTCAACTGGTGCGCAGTGAGAGCTACTATATTAGTAGGCAAAAGGACGATGCAGAAACTGCATCCAAAGTGCTCACTTAGTGCTGTGTCTGCAAATGCCAACCTTCAAGCTGTTTTTTTTTTCACCTCCGTCCCACTCTGCGGAAAGTTTAGCAGTTGTATAGATTTAATGTTTTTGTGGTTGGTGGAATCATTGTGTGCCTTGGGATTTTTTGGGTTGCAAAAAGTGTGCCACCACAGGAAAAAAAGGTTAGAAAACACTGTTCTACCTACACCGTTGCTCCTGGTACACTATAATAAGCTCTCTGTAGCTGCTATCTTGCTTAAAAACACAACATGAAAAAAAAGAGTGAGTGAAATTTTTACATTCACTACTTTTCTGTAATATTTCTGCAGGACTGCGATAAACCCTCCCTTCCTCCCACTCTCCTGCACCTATGTTGGTATGTATAAATCAAGGGTATGAATACCAGTACCACATACTGACATGTGGCAAGACATTGTGAAATGTGTAATTTGAAACTTTTAAACAAAAAGGTAGCATATAAATGCAGTACTGATTGTGTATGTAATTCTTTAGGTTTACACTTAACTTTTTGTAAATTTATTTCGTAATGTTTAAAAAAAAAAATAAAAAAAATACATGAAAATGCCACCCTGACCCCAGAGCACTGCAATCTCCTCATTGCCTGCCCTGGATGCAACCATATTTTTTAATTCATTAAGCAGGCCAAGTTAATCACAAATATTATCGCATTAACTTTCCATGTTACAGATGGGCAAGGAGGTTATAGGGAAAATTTGGGCACCATTGCATTTGGTTCTTAATCTCTACATATTTACTTTGCTACTTTCTTTCCTGGCAAGCATAATTGTTTGGGCTTTTGTATTAATGTCAATCCTGCAAGCAGATTTTGAAGGTATAGTAGTGAGTGCTAACTTTCTTCTAGATCACAGTAAGATAGGACAAATTGATGATTTGAAGTATCATACTGTTTTTAAACTTGTGTTGTTCATGCAAATAAAGGCTCACTAATCTACAGGTTTTATGTATGATAAACTCACTAATGTTGTGCTTATAGTGACCACAATAATGATTACATCAATTTTTCAAAATTAGTGCAAGTACAATGTTAACTACCTCTGAAATGTCTGTTTTTTTAAGTTTGGTTATTTTAGAAAACAAAGTACATTTTAAAAACTGGTTGGTTAATTGATATTTATCTGCTGACAAAGCAATTGTTATTAGATGTAGCCATCCATGTTTGCTCATAACATTTAAGCTATACTCAAATTTCATAAACAAATCTCTTCTAATTTGAAATTTATAGTAGCATTACTGGAAAAATGTTTACCAGAAGAATGTACCAACATAGTGACAGAGAGAATCATTTTGTGCGTGGCAGAGGTTAAATTGTGTCTCTTTTTCTGCTTTTGTTGTCTGTTCTGTGTACTGTAGCCAAGTGATTTTTGAGTTCAGTTCTGGCTACAGGTATTTATTGCAATCATTGTTTTCAATCATTGCCTTCATGCATAGCCTTATATATTATATCCCAAAATCTTTTACTAGGTATTGTACTTATAGTACTACATTACATTCCAGTACATGTGCATTTTTTCTATTTCACCTTCAGAATATGACATGTAACACCAGAGGGCATCAGTAAGCTCAGACATTTACAGCCTAAACACAGCTGCATTATTAAGGAAAGTCTTTGCATTCATGTGTATGTCTAAAAGCCATCATACATGAATATTTCATATATTACTAATGTATTTTATATAAAATAGTTAATTTATACATAGCTGCTTCTGAAGTGATCTTTCCCTTCTCTGCCCTCTCCTACTCCAAATAGAAGTTATGAAAAAAAATCTTATTTACATTTCAAAAATGAATAGTGTGTTTAATTTTTGCAGTTTCACTTTTATTTTTTTTGCATAGATTTTCTCCATGATCCTCTTTTTACTCGCATATCCCAAAGATGTAGATATTAATCAGTTTTTTCATTTTAGCTTTGCCTAGTATGAATCAATGGGGTAGTGTGTGCAAGTGTAACTTGCAGTGGATTGGCATATATCCAGTCCCATTATAATTTCTTCTTGATGCTGTTTGTGAAGGCTTTTTCTTCCCACAGTCATATAATATAAAACACAAGTCAAATCTTTGTGACTAATGTGATTTTATTTTATTATTAGAGGAAAGGGCAGTGTTGGTCAGCTTAACTACAACGTTACAGAGGTCAAGTGCCCAGTATTAGAGCCTTTTCCCAATCCAGAGTGACATTGTTTTTTATTTGAAGTACTGCAAAATAGATATGGTGCCACTGCCTATAAAAAGTGCTTATCCTCTTTTTCATGTGTTGTTGTTTTATGAAATTCCATTAGTCCTTTTTTTCTCAAAAAAGATATGCTACAAATATGTTACAATTATTAAACACAATATAATTGATTGCCTAAGTTGACTCCCGTTAATGTGACATACCAAAATCATTACTTACATGGAGGTCACTTAAGTAGTAACGTGGATATCTCCTGTGTGAGCATGAAGACAAAGCAACATGTTAGACATTTTTGTGACAGGGTTGTTCAAAGGTACCAGCAAAAGAATGGACATAAGAAAATCTGTAAGTCAATGAGTAGTCATTCGGTTCAGTGTATTTTTGTATTGCCAGTGCTGGTTCAGATGACTGTAATAAGTTTAGAGGTAAATGCATTTACAAAGTTTGCAAATTACTAGCTGCATGATGAATACATAAAGACACAGCTTTTTTTATACACAGGAAGGAAAACAGTTCCAAACTGATTAATATAAATGGAACTTAACAATATCAGTCCATTTGCATTATAGTTAAACATAAATGGAAAGAGCATAGTACAGTTGTAAACCTATGTAGAGCAGGGCATTCTCAAAAACAGATTAACCTTGCAAGCAGTGCTGTAGTACGGAGGCCTCCAAGAGATCTATGACAACTCTGAAGGAGAAACAAGCTTCCATGGCTGAGATGGCAGAGACTGTGCATATTATAACTGTTGACCAGGTGCTTCACCATTTGTAGTTTTATGGAAAAGTGACACTTTCAAATGACATTTTGGCTAGAGTTTGCCATAAGGCACGTGGGAAAATCCAGCATCGAGTGGAAGAGGTTTCTATGTTTGGAGGAGACCAAAATTGAGGTTTTTGGACATCACGCTAAACAGTTTGTTTGCTGTAAGCCAAATGCTGCACATCAATGAAAAAACACACCATCCCCATCTCTGCAGCAGGAAATGGAGGATAGTGAAGTTTTAGGATGAAATGAATGCAACAAAAAAATGAAAATTCTGAATGGAAAACTGCAGTCTGCAAGAGAATTGCGACTTGGATTGGGGTGATTTATTTTCCAACAAGACAACAATCTCAAACTTCAAGCTAGAACTAAAAAATGTTATTGTTTTAGGCTGTCCAAGTCAAGACCTCATGCAGCTTAACAGAGCTTAAGCAGTTTTTCAAAGAAAAATTGGAAGATTTGCATTGACCTTATGTACAAACCATATAGACCTATATTTGGTGTAAAATAGACTGGCATCCTTCTCTGTATTATTCCTATTCCAGGGAACAATAAGTTTGTTAATTTAGAGTTGCCGGTCAATTATATTAGCATATGTTTTTAATGTGAGAGGAAGCCTACTTGGACATATGGAGAATGCGCAGATTCCTTGTGGACAGTGATCAGGCTGGGATTTGAATCCTGAGCTCTGGAGCTACACTCCCGAAAATGATTTTATGTAATTTTTCCTAAAACAATTTGCATTTTGATGGAAATCCAGAATTATGTTTTTTAACTTCTAATTTTTGTGTCACAATCATTCAAGTTTATATTTTTGCTAATTTTTACTACAGCACTTGACTACTTAAATCTGACATGTTAAATATTTTATTTTAATGTTAATGTAGTCAAAATACTTTTACACTGCATCTTGTATATGTAATTGACTAAACTATTAGTAATGTCAAGTTTATCAAATATGTAACTATTTTATCTTTTTGTGGCATCTTTTTATCGTGATTAATCAGGTCATGGTTAAACTTTTTTGCTTTTTAGTAGCTATATTTAATTGAATACTCTATCCTAAAATGCTATTTTTTATATGTTACTCACCCCATGTATTTTATAGTGATGACTGAGAAATATCTTTAATCTCATGTTTTCATGCAAATTTGAGAGAAAATGTTTATAACATAATAGAATAGTAACCAAATCTGTTGAATGACACATGATGTGAAAGACATCCATGGAAGAAAGAAAAAAAACTTGCATTACTTATGTTGCACAATCCATATTTCAGATATCCGGTCCTATACTGAAAAAGTGCAAAATGCATACTTTTTTTGCTAAAATATCATTAAATAATTAATTCCAGAATGATCAATGCACATCATAAATAAGAAATGAAAGCCCCTTTTTGAATTGAAGACCCACCTCTCCCCCTCATTCATTGGTGAAGAGTTCTGTCTTTAAATTATAAAGTCCATAACATGAGTGTTTAGTTTTGTGTTTATGATGCACTCTGATCAAACTGGAAGCAACTATTTAACAATATTTCAGGGAAAAAAATCATGCATTTGCAAATTTTGAGTTTACAATTGGCTAACTGACATGTGGATTATTCAGTCCAAGTAACATGAGATATATGGGTTTTTTTTTTTTTTTTTGTTTTTCTTTTTTCCACGGATGTTTTTCCATATATTTTGCTGTGGTACAGCATTTGTCATTATTTGCTTGGCTTCTATTACATAAATTCTCCATTACTCTCCACCACTACAAAGTAACTAGGGTAAGTAACATAAGAAAAAAAAATATTTTTGGGTGGAGTATTTAATGTTTACATATATAATTTTATTTAATATATGCTAGATCCCCTTTATAAGCTTCACTTTTACTTATACAGTACATTGAATACACACTATTGTTGTTTATTAGTTGTGTTTAAATCTATAATCATTATCCTATTTCGAATAGTATTGAGTAGTCAATGTTTTAAATTGTTTCATTTTGAAAACGAGTTATTGATTTATATTTGTTATCCTCCCTATTCCTAGTCTTTGTTTCTTTTATTCTGTATTACATAGAACATAATGCTGCCCTGGTTTCAGGTTGTTGTGCATGCTTCCCTTTATGAATGCACTGAAAACATGTTCCTTATGTTTCTTATGGTTACTTTTCTTGCATGCCTCTTTTTAAGTTAGCTATATGTATATATTTTTTGCTTTGTTTAATCTTGAACAGTACTCATAATTTCCACATGTGTTTCTACTTCTAGGATCATCAACTGGTCTGTCAGCTACACCTCCAGCATCCCTACCAGGATCTTTAACAAATGTGAAAGCACTACAAAAATCTCCTGCTCAGCAGAGGGAGCGCAAGTCATCTTCCTCATCTGAAGATCGCAATAAAATGGTATGTTGTCATAATAGGTTGTCAATGCCCTTTACAGTGTAAATTTCAAGAGGGAACTATTATCCAGTTACTTACTCCATGAAAAAATGTTACATATCAAATAGCATTTAATTGTTTAGTACTTTTTCATAACATTGGCAGTAGACATTTTGTCTCAAAAGACCATTTTTTTTGCTTTTGCATAAATTTAGATTTTTTTTCATAGAAATATTGTAAAAATATTTATTACTCTCAGTGAATCTAATCCTTCATTCTTGTTTTGTTATCTTCTGTTATGTCAAAGCATGGGAAGGATATACAGTGGTGTGAAAAACTATTTGCCCCCTTCCTGATTTCTTATTCTTTTGCATGTTTGTCACACAAAATGTTTCTGATCATCAAACACATTTAACCATTAGTCAAATATAACACAAGTAAACACAAAATGCAGTTTTAAAATGATAGTTTTTATTATTTAGGGAGAAAAAAAATCCAAACCTACATGGCCCTGTGTGAAAAAGTAATTGCCCCTTGTTAAAAATAACCTAACTGTGGTGTATCACACCTGAGTTCAATTTCATAGCCACCCCAGGCCTGATTACTGCCACACCTGTTTCAATCAAGAAATCACTTAAATAGGAGCTGCCTGAAACAGAGAAGTAGACCAAAAGCACCTCAAAAGCTAGACATCATGCCAAGATCCAAAGAAATTCAGGAACAAATGAGAACAGAAGTAATTGAGATCTATCAGTCTGGTAAAGGTTATAAAGCCATTTCTAAAGCTTTGGGACTCCAGCGAACCACAGTGAGAGCCATTATCCACAAATGGCAAAAAACATGGAACAGTGGTGAACCTTCCCAGGAGTGGCTGGCCGACCAAAATTTACCCAAGAGCGCAGAGATGACTCATCCGAGAGGTCACAAAAGACCCCAGGACAACGTCTAAAGAACTGTAGGCCTCACTTGCCTCAATTAAGGTCAGTGTTCACGACTCTACCATAAGAAAGATACTGGGCAAAAACGGCCTGCATGGCAGATTTCCAAGACGCAAACCACTGTTAAACAAAAAGAACATTAGGGCTCTTCTCAATTTTGCTAAGAAACATCTCAATGATTGCCAAGACTTTTGGGAAAATACCTTGTGGACTGATGAGACAAAAGTTGAACTTTTTGGAAGGCAAATGTCCTGTTACATCTGGCGTAAAAGGAACACAGCATTTCAGAAAAGAACATCATACCAACAGTAAAATATGGTGGTGGTAGTGTGATGGTCTGGGGTTGTTTTGCTGCTTCAGGACCTGGAAGGCTTGCTGTGATAGATGGAACCATGAATTCTACTGTCTACCAAAAAATCCTGAAGGAGAATGTCTGGCCATCTGTTCGTCAACTCAAGCTGAAGCGATCTTGGGTGCTGCAACAGGACAATGACCCAAAACAAACCAGCAAATCCACCTCTGAATGGCTGAAGAAAAACAAAATGAAGACTTTGGAGTGGCCTAGTCAAAGTCCTGACCTGAATCCAATTGAGATGCTATGGCATGACCTTAAAAAGGCGGTTAATGCTAGAATACCCTCAAATAAAGCTGAATTACAACAATTCTGCAAAGATGAGTGGCCCAAAATTCCTCCAGAGCGCTGTAAAAGACTCATTGCAAGTTATCGAAAACGCTTGATTGCAGTTATTGCTGCTAAGGGTGGCCCAACCAGTTATTAGGTTCAGGGGGCAGTTACTTTTTCACACAGGGCCATGTAGGTTTGGATTTTTTTTCTCCTTTAATAATAAAAACCATCATTTAAAAACTGAATTTTGTGTTTACTTGTGTTATATTTGACTAATGGTTAAATGTGTTTGATGATCACAAACATTTTGTGTGACAAACATGCAAAAGAATAAGAAATCAGGAAGGGGGCAAATAGTTTTTCACACCACTGTAGAAACTGAACATAGGGAGTGCTCAGTCCTATGATCTGAACTCAGAATTTTAGAGTGAGACTACGTGGCATTGCACCACTGTGCTGCCCATTTAAAGTTGAATCTTTTATTGAATTACTATAATTAAGATAATTTGCTTTAATAACCTCTATGAGCAGACCCAATTCTACATATTTTCTTAATTTGTTTGATTTACTGTTTAATTGTGTGTTATTTTAGTTTGTGTAAAATTAATTATGATGGTAGAGAACTGAAAGGGATCTACAGTACATACGAGGTGTGGCAGAAAAGTAATGAGACTGGCAACACTGCAAGCGATCTAGCAATGCTGTGCTGTTGTCCTTGATAGAGCACGTGTATCAGTACCCTCCCATAGCTCAGTGCGAGTTTCAACTCCTTCCGTTAACTACGTGATTTTTGTGACTGCTATTAGCGAAGTTGTGTTTTTGGTTGTGCATCATGCAAAATGGAACAGCGGAATTTGGAGCAATGTTGTGCCATTAAACGGCAAGTGTGACGTTTGAAAAGTTAAAACGGGCCTATGGGGAACATTCTTTATCAAGAGCTCAAGTTTTTCGCTGGCACAAATAATTTTTGGAAGGCAGAAAACACGTTGAAGATGAACACCGTTCAGGGAGGACTTCAACCAAAGCCAATGAAAACATCGAACGTGTGAACACTCTTGTGAGATCAGACCGTCGTTTAACATTAAGAATGTTGAGTGAACAATTAAATTTGAACAGATTTACCGTTCATCAAATTTTGACTGAATATTTGCACATGCGAAAGGTCTGTGCCAAAATGGTGCCGAAAAACTGCCCTCTCCGTAACAGAATTTTTGACCTCAAAAGGCATTCCTGTGGTTCCCCAACCCCCTTATTCACCTGACCTCAGTCCGTGTGACTTTTTCCTTTTTCCTAAACTGAAAAATGTCCTCAAAGGACGTCATTTTGGGACTTTAGAAAACATCCAAAAGAGTGTAACAGACATGCTGAAGACCATACCGGTTGAAGACTTCCAGCGCTGCTACCAACAGTGGGAACAACGTCTCCATCGGTGTGTAGCTGCCCAAGGGAACTACTTTGAAGGGGATAACATTGATGTTCAAAAAAAATAAAAACCTTGGTAAATAAAAAATCAGTCTAATTACTTTTCTACCACACCTTGTATTATCACCTTTTTATCTTTTTTGTGCTTTGAGATTTATTTCTCTGGTACTATCATTAGTCTGTTATTGTGATCCTGAAATGTCCTTCTGGATTAACATGAACTTTCATCAAGTATAAATTGTTTGTTGCAGATCACTGATTTGGCAGACTTATATTTTTATGAAATTGCTGTTAACATGTAACAGCAGACAGGGATAAATGTTTAGGAAACAAATTAAATGACAACATAAGGAACATAACTATTTCAACAGGGTTTAGGTCCCTTGCTGTTATTTAGTGAAGCTTATCCAATACTTGGTACCAAAACCTCTTTCACATTCCTAAATTTCCCCTCTCAGCAGTTAAAGATTTGTCAGTGGGTCTTGAAAGTAGTCTTCTATCATTTTTAGATATTGCACATAGTGAAATTACAGTAATAGATGGATATTTTTATGATTCTGTCTTATTCAAAAGTTTTGTCTGCTTAGAATACATTTTTCTGTGGAGTTATTTCCTGTTTTTGAAGGTTTGAAGTATCACATATTCTCTGTGTTTGGGTAATTTGGCAATTCTTAGTTTCTAATATTTTTTAACATTATGGTTTCATTTTTCTGCTGCGTCATTTTGCACTCCTGTTTCTGCAATACTTTGCACAGTTGCTGGGGATTTGGTCTTTTAGGTTGTTCTATTTTATGTCACCATTGTGATTATTTATAAATTGCCACAGCATGCTTATTGCCATTGGATATTGTGGATAAAAAAATAATTTTGTTGTGCAATTTTTGGTGGGGTTTAAGGAAAAATAATTTTTTGGTCTCTGTTTTACTTTGAGTTTGGTTAGAGTTTTCAATAGCCTTTTCTTGTTTTGACATCAGAAATATTCTTGTAGTACAGTTTTCCAGATCTTCTCTGCTTCTGCCTGCTCAGTTCCCCACACAGTGATCTAAAAGGAGAAAGGACTTTGTTACATTTTTAATTTATAAAAAAGTATCCCAATAGTTCATACCACCTTGTTATTATCACCTTTCCTTTTAAGAAATGGGATTAGTCAGGCAATACTAGGAGGTATGACTGAATTTTCCAAAGTTTGCAGGTTCTTCAAAGTATTGTTTAAAATACAAGTACAGTGGTACCTCGGTATACGTCTGCTTTGGAATAAGTCCAACTTGGTATACGTCCTGTTTGGACACAAAAAATTTTGCTTGGTATACGACCTTTGTTTGGAATATGACTCGCGTGCTAACCTTGTTTACCTCTCTCGAGACAAAGCCACGACTGCCCACAAGCGTTAGTGCGCCAGTTGCTAGCATTCAGTGAACAACCCGCGCTATAATTCTTTGTGAACTTTCACGTGTGTGATATAGCGGGTCCACAGCTCCTGTCAAAGTCCAGCTTTAAAATAAATAATCACCACGCTCGTAGCTTGGTGAGGGGGCGTGGTGGTTATGTGGCTGAAGGTTGTCAGGGCGATTAGCGATGTGGGCGTTTCTCAGCAAAGTGCACTTGTGAGGGGCCGTCCGCATTTGTGATTGTTCCTGTGGCTGCTTATCTTGATAAACAGAAGCGCGAGTCAGTTAGAAGGGGAGTAAAAAGAAAAAAAAGACGGGAGGTTGAGTGAGTGAGAGAGAGAGGGCTGCTTATCTTGATAAACAGAAGCACGAGTTGGCTTGAAGGGGAGTAAAAAAGAACGGACGAGAGAGAGAGAGCGAGCGAGAGCGCGCATGTATGAAGTGGCTGAAGCAGGCAGACCGAAGGTCAGCTGCAAGTAGGGCGACTCCCCAGTTGAGAAGCAGGCACCGGGCTTCTTGTTTTTTTTTTGTTTTTTTTTAAAGAATACTTCCTGCTTTTAACTTCGTTGTTTTTAAGAAGACTTTTTCTATTGTTTTAACCTCCACGTTTCACTTCTGATTTTATGGATTATTTATTGGAACTTTGGAGACTGCACTTTAATTTGAACACCTTGTTTTGTTAATTGTTTTAATAAAAGCACTTTGCACTTTTTCACCATCCCCTTGCTTTGTTGTTACCGATGAGCTTAGCAGCAAGGCACATTACCGACGGTGTAGGATTCAAGGGCTCCCCGGCAGCAGATGGGAGCATACAGCAAACCTGCATCGTCACAACGTCATTTTGTGTGTTTTTTATGTAAATTTGAATTGATTTTTGAAAAGTATGAAGGTGGCATGTGTATCCGGGACATGGCTGTTGCATACCGTTTGCCGAGAATGACGGTATCTACGATTGTGAAAAACAAAGATGTTATTAAAAAGTAAAGTGAGGTAAAATTTTCATTTATTTAATCTAATTGCTTTTGTATTTATGTATTTTAGTATTAAGCAGTGTTTAAATTATTTTATATAACCCCATCAATGTATAATATGCCAATAGGCTTATTATAGGATTTTTTTTTTTCATGGGAACGGATTAATCATTTTCCCATTATTTCTTATGGGAAAAATTTGTTTGGTATACATCCTGTTTGGTGTAAGTCAAAGGGTCTGGAAAGGATTAAGGACGTAAACCGAGGTTCCACTGTATGTCTTCCATTGTTATAGTAACTGTCCTGTTTTTAAGTAAATCGGTATTTAAGGAAATGAACAGAGAGATTGATGCTTAGATCTGAATTTACCAGCTGGTAACAGTGGGTTTTTTTTTCCGGATTTAGAAAACACTTGGTAGAAGAGATTCAAGTGATGACTGGGAAATTCCAGATGGACAAATCAATATGGGTCAGAGGATTGGTTCTGGTTCCTTTGGAACTGTTTACAAAGGAAAATGGCACGGTAAGTACATTTGGATTCAGTTTCTCATTTCATATTCACACATTACCCTGTTTTTATAAGTTGATTCTTTTACGTATTTAAAAATAGAAACCGGCCAAAAATGTTTTTTCAAACTTTTTAAAGGAAAAGTAGTCAAAACCAAGCATAAAAATGTTATAATTTTGGTGCATTAATCTGTATCTGGCAAAATCCAAAGCAAATTATTAATTAAGATTTAAAAACCTGCTCACTCCTTAAATCTTGTAGTTGATTAAAATCCCATGCAAACAATAAAGGAAATATACCGGTTCCATACAACAGAAATTGAGTGAGGGATTCAAACCGAGAGCACTGGATTTGTGTAGTTGCAACGGTAGCCAGTGTGCCTTTGTGTGCTCTAATATAAATACAGGGCATGGCGGTTAAAAAACATGGTGTGAATTAATACAACCATAAGACAGAAGTTTGCTCATAAAAATAAAGATTACCTTATTACCTGTATAGACTGCATTGAAGATTAATACAAGTGTAGAAACAGAAGGCCACTGCCCTGTCATCATAGCATGCTACCTCACAAGTTAAACAGTACCTTACACAGGCAATAAACAAAACTTACTCAAAAAAAGAAACAACTTGCTTATTAATGCAGAAAAAAAATAATGCAAGATAGAAAGGTTTAAGGTATTCTTTCCAAACACTATAAAATATGCTCAAAAACATTGTTTACTGATGCTGTATGTATAAATATAGTACACAGTGATTTATATAATTTTACAGACTTTGACCTGAATGAGAACCAATGTTAATCTAAATTTGCAATCGGTGTGTAAAAAGTATTTGCCACATCAAAAAAGAAGGCTTTTACCGCATTTCTGCCCTCCTGGTCTTCTAATTTTAAAATACCTTGCAAGTCACTTGTTACTCGCCTACTAATAATGTATTTTCCGACTCTTGTAAGGAAAACGCGTTCTTGCAGTAATGTTGTCAATGCAGAGACCAACCAGGCATAGGTGCAGTAATCTCTCTCATTAGTACAGTCACTGCTTACTACAGTCACTACAGACACTGATAAGTCTTTAGGCTATTCATGAGATTCTATGCCTAAAACCCACATGTTTATTTTTTTGTTTTAGAGATATTTATTATTGCAAGTTCCCTATTGCAGTGTACTTTCTTTCTTTGTAGCTGCCCTTTAACAGACAAACAATCAAAACACTTTTCATGGTTCACTTTTCAAGCACACAAGAATATGATTTAAAACAGCAAAATTAAAAATGCATTTCTGTATTGTTTACAGCAGGGGTCTCCAACTCTGGTCCAGGAGTAATACTATGGCTGCAGATTTTCATTCAAACCCTTTCCTTAATTAATGACCAGTTTCTGCTGCTAATTAACACTTTTCCCTTAATTTTAGTTGGCTTGCTATGTAAGTCTCAGAATCATGAATTATTTCTTTTATGCTTAATTAACAGCCAATCAATAATGAGATCTAAAACAAGCCAATACATGAACAGCAACCTGTATCCATTGCACAGTATCTGATAATAAAGAAAGGGGAAAGTCTCAGCAATGTTTATCTGCTCAGGTCCACAAAACATTCTAGTGGTTTTCTAAGAAAAAAGGTTTTGGAAATCTCTGCTGTAGCAGAGTGAGAGCATCAATAAGCCATGACATTAAACTTCGGATTGAATAAACAACAATAATTCACTCCTAATTAAGAAACTGGTTGGAGTTTGAAGCCCTGACTTGGTAGGTCATCTGTTGGATCACTTCACATCACTTCAGTTCTGTGTCAGTGACATTTAAGGGAACAATGAAGCAATTCAATGACTGAATTTTTAAACAGATTGGTACCTAATTAAGGAAAGGTTTAGAATGAACGCCTGCAATCACAGTAGTGCTCCAGGACTGGGGTTGAAGACACCTGTTTTATAGAAAAATATGACAGTAACCCTGACACAAGAAACTTTTTTATTCAATTGGGTATCTAATTATAAATGCTGTACAGAATGAATGGGCACAAATTCTCACAGAAACACTCAAAAATCTTGTGGAAAGCCTTCCAAGAAGAGTGGAAGTTGTTACAGCTGCAAAGAGTGGACCAACTCCATATTAAAGTCGATGTATTTGAATGCAATTTCATTAAAGTGCCTATTGTTCTAATGGTCAGGCATCCCAGTACTTTGGTCTATATAATGTATGTAATTTAGTTCATGAAATTAGTTATATATACCATCAGAGAAAAGATGAGTTTTTATAAGATTACCTAATAAACAAAGACATCAACCTGTTCAGATTACAGAACCGTAAGTCTGATGAGATAAAGATATTCTGAGAGAAACCAATGTAAAATTGAAAAATAAATAAACTCAAAGTAAGAAGAGAAGGCTTCAGTTTAAGAACAATATTGGTCAGGGTAAAGATGTGTGTAAATGTTTCATTGACTACCAGAAAGCAGTTGATCATATACAAATGATAAACTGCTTACAACAGTTGGATATTGATTTAAAATTTGTATGATTATTTATCTCTTTTTATCTATTCAATTTATATACTTAAAGTACTGTATCTTCAGTAGCATTAATAGCAAAGGAGTAAGGATTGGTGGAGTTGTTTTTAATTACTTAGTATAAACTGAAGACATTATGTTGACAACAGAAATTGAATTGCTGGAGATTGTGTATGTTTATTAAGTGGAAATGTAATTTTGTGTGAAAGTTAAGACAAAAAGCATGTTGGTACAAAGAAATGAGACAGTGCCAAGTTAATCTAGAAAACAGAGGAAGTTAAGAACATTTACATACAGTGGAACCTCGGTTCACGACCATAATTCGTTCCAGAACTTTGGAGTTCAGGAGATTGTCTTGACCAGGACCACACCCCTAAATGCATTGAAGAAACTGGCATGTGATTGGTTGATTAGATAATTGCATTAATGAGAAATTGAACAGGTGTTCCTAATAATCCTTTAGGTGAGTGTATGTATGTATGTGTATACAGTGGATCCTCGGTTCACGACCATAATTCGTTCCAGAACTTTGGTGAAACCGAGTGGTCGTGAACGAAGCAGTTTTCCCCATAGGATTGTATGTAAATACAATTAATCCGTTCCAGACCGTACAAACTGTATGTAAATATGTAAAGATTAAGCACAAATATAGTTAATTACACCATAGAATCCACAGTGTAATAGTAAACTAATGTAAAAACATTGAATAACACTGACACAAAACACCCAGGCTCTCTGATCAGCTACACTCTCTCTCTGTAGCACACACACCACCAAAGCCCCTCCCTCCCTGCCTGCCTGCCTCCCTCCCTCCCTGCCTGCCTCCCTCTCTCCCTCAGCTACAGGAGCAGGCTGGCTCACGCGCTCTCTCTCTCTGTGTAGTGCGAGCACGCACGCACACACACACACACACACACACCCCTATCCTCCCCCCATCCCTTCCCTGTCAGCTGCCCGTGCTCTCTCTGCGCTTGCGCGCTAGTGCTCTTTAATCTCTCTGTAGCACGTGCTCGCGCAGCATTTTTTTTAAAATGAGTTTTAAGCACAGCAGAAAAAAAGGAAGAATTCCGACGCGCTTGCAAAAAACAACTCACAAGCAAACAAGTCAGATTGCAGGAGATCGCGCTATTAAACCTAAAGCCTGATCGCTGTAAACAATGTTGTTCAAATGAGTTTTAAGCACAGCAGAAAAAAAGGAAGAATTCCGAAGCGCTTGCAAAAAACAACTCACAAGCAACCAAAAAATTAACATTGCAACAAATCACACGATGAAGTCCTCCATGTAAACAATTTTTTTAATGAGTTTTAAGCAAAGGGAAAACCACGAACATTTGAAAAAAAAACAAATCACAGCATGATCTGAAAAATTAACTTTTGAAAAATCAGTAAAACAAAAACTAATGTACAGTACATACCACCAAGAAAACTGTAACCTTGCATGAGTAAATGGGTGGAGAGGAGGTTACAGTTTTGAGGGAGAGTCCGCTCCTCGATGGAGGGATGTTTTCTTTCAGGCGTTTTCTCTGTTGTGCTTTCTTGGGTTTCTGGTGTTTTTAGCCGTTTAGCTGGTGGATCAGACTTACTGAAATAGCGGTCTAATGTGACTTGCCTTTTCCTACGCATTAAAATTTTTCGGAAATGCGTGACGACATTGTCGTTCATCATGTTTATCACTCTGTTCGTAACCGCTTTGTCAGGGTGGTTCTTTTCAAAAAAATCCTGGCACTCGTTCCATTTTTCCATGATGGCTTTTATCGCATCACTTTTTAAAACTGTCCTTTCCTCTTCTTCCCCGGAGGACTGCTCCTCGGTGAGCAACCTAAGCTGCTCCTGCTGGAGTGCAGCGAGTTCCTCTGTCGTCAGCTCCTCCTTGTGATCCAGGACCAGCTCCTCGATGTCCTCATTGTCCACTTCAAGACCCATGCTCTTGCCCATGGACACAATCTCATCCACAACAGGAGGCTCAAAGCTTTCTAAAACCTGTTCAGGAACGCATTCAGGCCAAAGTTTCTTCCAGGCGGAGATCAATGTGCGGTGTGTGACGTCTTTCCAGGCTTTATCAATGAGGCCGATGCAATGCACGATATTAAAATGGTTCTTCCAGAACTCTTTCAGGGTCAAAGACGTCTCCTCGGTCACATTAAAACACCTGGTGAATAGTCCTTTGGTGTACAGTTTCTTGAAATTTGAAATAACCTGCTGGTCCATGGGCTGCAGAAGAGGAGTCGTGTTGGGGGGGAGGAACACGACCTTAATAAATTCGTACTCCTCGACCATATCGTCAACCAAATTTGGAGGGTGTGCCGGTGCATTGTCCATTGGAAGAAGGCATTTTTAGGCAGGTTATTTTCTTCGAGATATCGCTTCACGGCGGGAGCGAAAGCTTCGTGCAGCCATTCTAAAAACAAAGTCCTTGTGACCCACCCTTTTGTGTTTGCCCTCCACATCACAGGCAGTCTGGCTTTATTTACATTGTGCTGTTTGAAAGCACGAGGGTTCTCAAATTGGTAAACGAGTAGCGGCTTGATTTTTACATCGCCACTAGCGTTAGCACACAGCAAAACAGTTAACCTGTCCTTCATTGGTTTATGGCCAGGCATAGCCTTCTCTTCCTGGGTAATGTAGGTCCTCTTTGGCATCCTCTTCCAGAACAATCCGGTCTCGTCACAGTTGAAGACTTGTTGCGGGATGTAGCCTTCGTCCTCCACTAAGTTTGTGAAAATTTTCACAAATTCTTTCGCAGCTTTAGCATCGGAACTAGCAGCCTCTCCATGCCTTACCACACTATGAATGCCACTTCTTTTGCGAAACTTTTCAAACCATCCTCTACTGGCTTTAAATTCCTCACTTCCGGCACTCGTAGAAGGATAGTTTTGCAGCAAATCGCCATGAATCTTCCTGGCTTTCTCGCATAACATCGCCTCACTTACGCTGTCCCCTGCAAGTTGCTTCTCGTTCAGCCACACTAGCAACAGTTTTTCCACCTCTTCCAGCACTTGAGGTCTCTGCCTGGTTAACGCTGTAACGCCTTTTGCAACATCAGCTGCTTTTATAGATTCTTTTTGCTTGAGAATAGTCGAAATCGTAGATTTTGACTTCTTGTACTCGGCGGCAAGATCAGTAACACGAACGCCACGCTCAAACTTTTCAATAATTTCTTTCTTCACTTCGATTTCGATTTTCTTTAAAAGTTTTTTCTCACCACTCTTCACTTGCTTAGAAGCCATGGTTAACTGCAAAATCCCACGAAATAGAGCGCAAAGATATCACAGGTAAAGCACGCACGTCTGACTTAGAACAATGAACAAGGCGCGGCTCAACACGTGCTTAAGTAATCAGCACGCACGTGCAGGCAGGCAGACACGCACATGCAGGAAGGCAGGTAGGCACGTGCAGGAAGGCAGGTAGGCACGCACATGCAGGAAGGCAGGTAGGCACGTGCAGGAAGGCAGGTAGGCACGCACATGCAGGAAGGCAGGTAGGCACGCACATGCAGGAAGGCAGGTAGGCACGTGCAGGAAGGAAGGCAGGCAGGCAGGCAAGCAAGCACACACGTGCAGGAAGGAAGGCAGGCAGGCAAGCAAGCACGCACGTGCAGGAAGGCAGGCAGGCAAGCAAGCACACACGTGCAGGAAGGAAGGCAGGCAAGCACACACGTGCAGGATGGAGGGCAGGCAAGCACGCACGCACGTGCAGGATGGAGGGCAGGCAAGCAAGCACGCACGCACGCACGTGCAGGATGGAGGGCAGGCAAGCAAGCACGCACGCACGCACGTGCAGGAAGGCAGGCAAGCACGCACGTGCAGGAGGGCACGTCTGACCGAGAAAAACACGTGCGGAAATCATCGGCGCACACAAACCGAAAGGGAAACTGGCTTGTTCGTATACCGAGTGTGTGGTTGTGAACCGAGGCAAAAGTTTGCCGAACTTTTTGGTCGTGAACCGAGTTGTACGTGAACCGGGACGTTCGTGAACCGAGGTTCCACTGTACCTGGGACATACAATCGAACTGAGATATCTAGAGGTACCTATGAGATAGCAATGTCATGTTACCAGAAGGTCTTTATTCAAAAGCAGTGTCATTAAACCTTTACAAAACTCAATGCCTTTCAGTGTCACTGCAAAAACAGGAATCCCATTCAGTGTTTTTTTTATTACATCCATTATTGAAGTGAACAATATTATGCCTTTTTCCTGAATACAAAATAAAATATACATATACTAACAGTAATAACAACTTTAAAATACTTGTACATCCATCAAATAGTTACCCAACTATCATTTTAAGAAAAGTAATATTGGCATTCAAAAATATCAAAATGCAATGCAAGGCTTGAATTTTAATGTGTGACAGAAATAGGGATTCCCCAGTTTAACAACAAAAGGGGAGTTGATAATCTTGGGGGTATTTCAGCATAGGATTTTTAAAGAATGATACATCATCAACCACTTGATTTATCTTGGCATGTGCACATTTTACATTTATTCTCTGACACCGTCTGTCCAGCAAGTGACAAATACTGCTTAAAATACATACTGTGTGTGTGTGTGTGAATATATATATATATATATATTGTCACGCACGCGCGAGTAGGAGGCCGCGGATTGATTCGACAGCACCTGGGAAACCACTCGCGCCAGGGAATGGTGGGGTATTAACTTTCTCCCTCTGCTTCCTCATAGAAAAAAGACCGCCCTGCACCATAGGCATGGATGACCGCAGTGCGATACTTCCGCCCTTCCTCCGCCATCTTGCCCTGACGCCATCCTTCCCATCCTCCCTTGCGTCCTTCCCGACATTCCTCCACTTCCGGCTCCTCCCCAATAAAATGGCCGCGACGCCAGGAGTCGGCGTCGCGCATTATGAACTGTTTGGTTTATAATTTTGACCTGTTTTTTTTTGTCTGTACAATATACGGGGCCGGAAAAACCCCAACCCTTGCTACTGTCTCTCTCGGTCCTTTACAAGTGGCGTAGTCGGCAGGATACAGAAATCCCGGAATGACGGAGGGACAGGACCTGAACACCGTGCTGCAGGGAATGAACGCCCAGCTCCAGGCCCTGCAGCAAGCGCAAGCCGCTACCAACCGGGAGCTGGAGGCCACGAGGCCAGGTTAGTGGAAGCCCAACGGGCGAGACCAGACCCGCCCAGGCAGCCGCCTCCTCCTATGGTACCGATGGGCCCTTCGGAGGACGTCGATGCCTACCTGGGCATGTTTGAGAGGACGGCCACCCGGAGCAGTGGCATCGGTCCGAGTGTGCGTCCGTCTTGGCGCCATTCCTAAAGGGACCCGCGCTGCGGGCCTATTATGACCTCCCTGAGGAGGAGGCGCTAATTACGACCTCCTCAAGCCCGAAATATTGGCCCGCTACGGCATTAGCCGGGCCAGCAGGCGGCGAATGGCGGAACTGGGTCTTTGACCCGAAAAGCCCGCTTCGCGCCCAGGCGCTCGAAGTTCTGGGGCAAGATGGGCCGCTGGCTACGGCCAGAGAGCCCCGACGGGCGGAAAGTCGTCGGCGGGTGGCCTGTGAAGGCCTGGTCAATGCAATGCCCAGTTCCCTCGCCCAGCAGGTCCGGGGGCACGCCTATCAAAACATGTCGGGCCTCCTCGACGTCCTGGAGCGCCAGTTGGCGGTCCTCCGACTTGGGGGTCAGAAAAGCCTGCTCGCTGGAACCGGCAGGGACGGGCGGCCACCCCGAGCCCCTCGACGCTGCAGAAGCGCCAGCCAGAGCCAAAGAGAGGCCGGGTCCGCCGCTGTTTCAAGTGTGGCGAGACCGCCACCTGCTGCCAAACTGCCCCATCACATCGCCCGGAGCCTATGGACTGCAGCTGGACATCAGCGGAGAGGTATTGTACCCGCCGCATCCCTTGGCGAGTCGAATCACGGGAGTGGTGTTGCTAAATGGGCACGCCGTGGTGGCTTTGTTTGATTCCGGCAGCAACATTACCATTGTTGCTCGCCGTTTCGCCTTACCGCAACAGTGGTTAAAGCAGCATTTGTTGGTTACCTGTGTACATGGGGGGACTAGGTCATATCGTTCCGCTCACTGCTATCTTACCTGGAAGGGGGAACCAATCAAATGGCGGTCGCTGTGTTACCTGACCCCCTTCCCAGTGATCCTGGGACAAGACTGGTCTAAAAGAATCAGCGGTAAGCCATTCGCGCTCGGGGCCTCGTTGGATCTTGTCATGAGGGGAAAAGGCACCCTCCCGCGGCCTCCACGCCGTGCACAAGGGCAGGCCCTATGGCGCTGGTGTCTCGGGGACCTTTCCGTGGCTACGGACCTTGACCCGAAGATTCCGCGGAGAAGGGACTAGCCAGGGAACTCTCCCGGGCCCAGGCCCCAAGACCCTCGGCGGCCTGGACCATCAATTTCGGTCCACGCCGCCTCCTTTAAGAGGGAGCAGTGGAATGATGACTCCCTGCGCTTTGCCCGGAACGCGATTGTTCTGCCTAACAGCTCGACAGCGGACGGATCCACACCGCTGGAACCCTTCTTTGTCCTTGAAATGATCTGTTGTACCGGTGGCTACCCATGAGGGCGAGGTGCGGAAGTTGTTGCTAATTCAGCGTACCTTCCGGGCGGGAGATATGCGAGTTGGCACATGCTCACCTCCTAGCCCACCTCGGGGCGAAAAACACTGGAGAGGATTAAGCTCGCTTTTACTGGCCTGGGATCAATGAGGAGGTCCGGCGGTTCTGTCAATCCTGTCCGTGCCAGACCCGCCAGATTCCTAGGAGGGACCGTGCTCCTCTAGTCCCTATTCCCCTCGTGGACATCCCCTTTGAAAGGATAGGGGTCGATTTGGTGGGACCCTGGAGCCCTCAACCCGTGGCCACAAGTATATCCTGGTCATGGTGGACTATGCCACCCGGTACCCAGAGGCGGTTCCCCTGCGCTCCGCTAATACTAAAAGCATCGCGGGAACTGGTTAACTTGTTTTCCGCGTGGGCATACCCAAGGAGGTCCTCACGGACCAGGGTACGCCCTTCACTTCGGATACGTTCAAGGAGGTGGCCAAATTACTGCAGATAAAGCACCTGAAAGCGTCAGTCTATCACCCGCAAACTGGCGGGTTGGTCGAGCGATTTAATCAGACGCTTAAGCAGATGCTCCGCAAGGTAGTCAGCGCGGGCGGCAGGAACTGGGACCAGCTCCTCCCGCTCGTGCTTTTTGCCTACCGGGAGGTACCCCAGGCCTCTACGGGCTTCTCCCCTTTTGAATTACTATACGGGCGACAACCCCGGGGAATCCTCGACATCCTAAAGAAGGCTGGGAGGCGAGGCTCTTCCCTCCTCTAATATTTTGAGCGTGGCGCAACTGCGCGACCGACTCACAAAGATCAGGCCCCTCCTAAAAGAGCACGTGACTGCGTGCGCAAGCAGCGCAGGCCGGTGTTACAACCGCAACTCCGTCCTCAGGGAGTTCCGCCGGGGACCGAGTTATGGTGCTCGTCCCACCTCCCACTTTCGAAGCTGCTCGCTCACTGGCAAGGGCCTTACGAGGTTAAGGAGAGAAAGGACTGCGTCGACTATTTGGTAAAACAGCCCAACGTCGACCGAAAGTGAGAGGATCTATCATGTCAACCTGTTAAAGCCCTGAGAGATAGAGAGGAGCTCCCAGCTCCCGTAGGTCACTCTCCCTTTTACAAGCACAACTGCCCTTAACCTCGGCGAAGAGCTGACCCCAAGCAGCGGCAGGAGTTAGCCCAAACACTCCGAGCCATCCCGAGGTAGTGGCGAGTCACCCGGCGGACCGCTGATTGAGCCGCGATATAGTCACGGGCCGGGTAATCGTCCGGGAGGCCCTACCGACTCCGGAGGCAAAGCGCGCAGAGGTCGAACTGGAGGTGAAACGTATGTTGGACATGGACATAATTGAAGAGAGCCATAGTCCCTGGTCCAGCCCTATTGTCCTCGTCTCCAAGCCAGGCGGCTCCTGGAGGTTCTGTAATGACTTTAGGCGTCTGAATCAGATCTCCAAGTTCGATGCCTACCCCATGCCCGCATTGGCGACCTCCTTGGCGGCTGGAGTGCGGCTCGATATCTGACTACCCTTGACATGACAAAGGGTATTGGCAAATTCCTTTAACGGCATCCGCAAAGGAGAAAACGGCCTTTAGCACCCCTAGCGGGCACTGGCAGTACAAGGTCCTCCCATTTGGGCTGCACGGGCCCGGCGACCTTCCAGCGTCTGGTAGATAGAGTGCTGAAGCCCACCAGTCCTATAGCGCCGCCTACCTGGATGGCGTTGTCATCTATTCCGGCACCTGGGAGGAGCATCTACTGCAGGTCGCAGCTGTCCTCCGAACACTGGCTAAAGCCGCCTCCGCATAAACCCCGGAAGTGTTTTTGGATTAAAGGAGGCCAAATATTTAGGCTACCTCGTGGGACAAGGACAGGTGCGGCCACAGAGCTCCAAAGTTAAAGACATCTTAGAATGGCCCGTCCGAGTACCAAGAAACAGGTGCAGGCTTTCTTGGGGCTTGCGGGTTACTACCGCCGGTTTGTTCCCGTTTCTCGAAGAGCAGCACCCTTGACTGACCTGACAAAAGGCTCCCCTATACGTGGTGTGGACCGACAAAGCAGAACAGCGTTCAGTGACCTAAAGAAGGCCCTAACGTCGGCACCTGTGTTACGGACGCCCGATTTTGGGCTCCGTTTATTCTCCAGACCGGCGCGGACACAGGCCTGGGTGCCGTGCTGAGCCAAAGCGTCGATGGTGTCGAGCACCCTGTGATGTACCTTAGCGGAAACTGATGGACCGGGGCCGTGCGCGGCAGTGGAGAGGGAGGCCTTGGCCATTAAGTGGGCAGTGACCCACCTCCGTACTACCTGCTGGGTGCGAGTTCGCTCTGGTGACTGATCACGCTGCACTTCAGTGGATGTCCCTGCACAAAGAGTGAATCCGCGGGTCACCAGGTGGTTCCTGGACTTACAGCCGTATAAGTTCACTGTCACTTATCGGCGGGCACCCTTCAGGCCAATGCCGATGCCCTCTCTCGTATTCACGACCTCTCGGTTAGGTCCGCCCGACCTGGCGGTCCTGGGCTAAGGGGGATCGTGTCACGCACGCGCAGTAGGAGGCAGCGGATTGATTCGACAGCACCTGGGAAACCACTGCCGCCAGGGAATGGTGGGGTATTAACTTTCTCCCTCTGCTTCCTCATAGGAAAAAGACCGCCCTGCACCATAGGCATGGATGACCGCAGTCGCGATACTTCCGCCCTTCCTCCGCCATCTTGCCCTGGCGTCATCCTTCCCATCCTCCCTTGCGGTCCTTCCCGACATTCCTCCACTTCCGGCTCCTCCCCAATAAAATGGCCGCGACGCCAGGAGTCGCGCGCGCATATGAACTGTTTGTTTATGATTTTGACCTGTTTTTTGTGTCTGTACAATATACGGGGCGGAAAACCCCAACCCTTGCTACTGTCTCTCGGTCCTTTACAATATATATATATATATATATATATATATATATATATATATATATATATATATATATATACATACTAGCAAAATACCCACGCTTCACAGCAGAGAAGTAGTGTGTTAAAGAAGTTATGAAAAAGAAAAGGAAACATTTTAAAAATAACATAACCTGATTGTCAATGTAATTGTTTTGTCACTGCTATGAGTGTTGCTGTCATCAAGGATTTGATTATCATTATTTCTTTCAATCAGGTTCGTATTTGGAGGACGTGTTGTTTTGAAGTTACATTCCGTGTTTGTCAACCGTTGTAAAGATAACAGGTTTCATTCATCGAAGTGTTCACTATGCAAATCGCTACTCGTGAATGTAAGATGTTTAACAGGCATTCCCCATATTAACCTGTGCTAAACGTACCCTGGTGTGACGTAAGGGGAGCTGACTGTAAAAAGGCAAGGAGGAGCGTATTTTGAACGTAAAGGGAGAAGACAGCAAAGGAGCAGAAAAGAAAAGGTGAATGGAAAGAAGCAGCCAGCGGTAAAGCAAGGAAGCCTTCGTAATAAGGACGGTTCGGTGCACGTAGCAGGTGTAACAGTAAGATTGTTAAGCCTTATGATAATGTTCCCGCATGGAGGATTTAGAGAGACACACTGGGAGAAGTATAATCTAAACCTCTCTACAGTTTTGTTTATTTTCAGGTTGTAATGTTCATCAAATTTACGTATCAGTAGTGCCCCGTCTCATTCAACCCGCCCCTCTAAAACTAATTTATGGTTAAAAATAACCATCTTAATATGCAGAAATAAAGTATAAAGAGCCGCTGCATCGCAGATAGATAATTCCTGTAGCCACAATAAATGCCTTTATTGAATAGACAAACCAGGGATGAACAAGTTCCTTTCTACTGCAGCTACAGCCACAACACACATGAAAAAACATCAATAATAACTCATAAACTTGCAATATTATTTAGGAAAATCGCAACATTTTACTCACCAAAAATTTGGATTATTTGTAAACAAAATCCATCCTCCCTCTTTCCTCAAAACAGTTCAATTACTCTGTCGTACAGATTATCCGTGCGCTTCAGTTCCATCAAAAAGTCCCTTTCTATCGCCATTGAAGCTAATGCTGAAAGTCGAACCTGCCCTGTCGTATTTCTGGCATAAGTTTTAATTCGCTTTAGGGCTGAAAATGTCCGCTCGACAGAAGCAGTGTACACGGGAATGGTCACCGCCAAATATACCAATGTGTACAGATGCCCCATGCTTTCATTCAGATTTTTCTGATGAAGGAGTCAAGGAAATAAGTGGGAGATTTTCCTGCAAAATCATCCATGGCATACATTAGTCAGTTCTGTTTTTAGCCGAGACAGATCAAAAACCGCTCCGTGGCTGTTGTGTTAAACTGGAGAAGGCTGCATGCGGGAAATTTTTCTTGTATTCCCGAAACTTCTGGGGGTCGAGGAGCGTGACAAACATCAGGTTTTCGTTGTCTTGAAATCTGGTCTGAGTCTGGCAAATAATATTGTCCAGAATCCTGCCATGGAGTTGGCAGTAGTACGCGCGAGGATCTAGTGGCCTCGTAGAGTTCCTCATATCAGCTTATATCCAATCAATGGGTCTGAATACGGTGACGCTGCCGTATGCCTGCTAGAGGACTGTACTGACACCAACTCAAAATCTGATTGGTTGAAGCAACAGTTTAATCAACATTTATTCTGTGTTAGAGGGCCTGCAGAATGGATTGTGAAGGCCTCTCTGCCTGGCAACAAATGATGGCTGAAACGTGATTGGTTAAATGCTTTAATACGAAAATATATGTCTGGAAGCAGCACAACCAATCGGAAAAGCTATGAAAGGAAGCAGACAGACTATTTGGAATTATTTAATATGTATTCATGGACAAAATATAATTAATATCAGTTTGTAATTCCGATATTTTTTTAGGCTAGCAGAGAAGGCCTTGCAGGCCCTGACGGCCCGCGAATATTTACCTTATATGGGCAGGCACTCAATTACGTGGGAGGCGTGATGATGCGAGACGCAATTCCACCTCACACGGCGACCGAGCTGCAGGCTATGGCCGTATACAGTATATGGACGAAAGTTGGTTCCAGTTATGACCGTTAGGTGTAGAATTTCGAAATGAAACCTGCCTAACTTTTGTAAGTAAGCTGTAAGGAATGAGCCTGCCAAATTTCAGCCATCTACCTACATGGGAAGTTGGAGAATTAGTGATGAGTGAGTGAGTCAGTGAGGGCTTTGCCTTTTAGTAGTATAAATATACACTCACCTAAAGGATTATTAGGAACACCATACTAATACGGTGTTTGACCCCCTTTCGCCTTCAGAACTGCCTTAATTCTACGTGGCATTGATTCAACAAGGTGCTGAAAGCATTCTTTAGAAATGTTGGCCCATATTGATAGGATAGCATCTTGCAGTTGATGGAGATTTGTGGGATGCACATCCAGGGCACGAAGCTCCCGTTCCACCACATCCCAAAGATGCTCTATTGGGTTGAGATCTAGTGACTGTGGGGGCCATTTTAGTACAGTGAACTCATTGTCATGTTCAAGAAACCAATTTGAAATGATTTGAGCTTTGTGACATGGTGCATTATCCTGCTGGAAGTAGCCATCAGAGGATGGGTGCATGGTGGTCATGAAGGGATGGACATGGTCAGAAACAATGCTCAGGTAGCCCATGGCATTTAAACGATGCCCAATTGGCACTAAGGGGCCTAAAGTGTGCCAAGAAAACATCCCCCACACCATTACACCACCACCACCAGCCTGCACAGTGGTAACAAGGCATGATGGATCCATGTTCTCATTCTGTTTACGCCAAATTCTGACTCTACCATTTGAATGTCTCAACAGAAATCGAGACTCATCAGACCAGGCAACATCTTTCCAGTCTTTAACTGTCCAATTTTGGTGAGCTTCTATTGTAGCTTCTTTTTCCTATTTGTAGTGGAGATGAGTGGTACCCGGTGGGGTCTTCTGCTGTTGTAGCCCATCCGCCTCAAGGTTGTGCGTGTTGTGGCTTTACAAATGCTTTGCTGCATACCTCGGTTGTAACGAGTGGTTATTTCAGTCAAAGTTGCTCTTCTATCAGCTTGAATCAGTCGGCCCATTCTCCTCTGACCTCTAGCATCAACAAGACATTTTCGTCCACAGGACTGCCGCATACTGGATGTTTTTCCCTTTTCACACCATTCTTTGTAAACCCTAGAAATGGTTGTGCGTGAAAATCCCAGTAACTGAGCAGATTGTGAAATACTCAGACTGACCCGTCTGGCACCAACAACCATGCCACGCTCAAAATTGCTTAAATCACCTTTCTTTCCCATTCTGACATTCAGTTTGGAGTTCAGGAGATTGTCTTGACCAGGACCACACCCCTAAATGCATTGAAGAAACTGGCATGTGATTGGTTGATTAGATAATTGCATTAATGAGAAATTGAACAGGTGTTCCTAATAATCCTTTAGGTGAGTGTATGTATGTATGTGTATACAGTGGATCCTCGGTTCACGACCATAATTCGTTCCAGAACTTTGGTCGTAAACCGAGTTGGTCGTGAACCGAAGCAGTTTCCCCATAGGATTGTATGTAAATACAATTAATCCGTTCCAGACCGTACAAACTGTATGTAAATATGTAAAAATATGCAAAGATTAAGCACAAATATAGTTAATTACACCATAGAATACACAGTGTAATAGTAAACTAATGTAAAAACATTGAATAACACTTACACAAAACACCCAGGCTCCCTGCTCAGCTACACGAGCTGGCTCGCTCGCGCTCTCTCTCTGTAGCACACACACCAACAAAGCCCCTCCCTCCCTCAGCTATAGGAGCAGCCTGGCTCACGCGCGCGCACACACACACACACACACACACACCTTACCCCCCTATCCCCCCCATCCCTTCCCTTTCAGCTGCGCCCTCTCTCTCTGCGCTTGCTCGCTCGTGCTCTCTAATCTCTCTGTAGCAGGTGCTCGCGCAGCATTTTTTTTTAAAATGAGTTTTAAGGACAGCAGAAAAAAAGGAACATCGACCAAATCCAAAGTGCATTTACAAACCAACTCACAAGCAACCAAAAAAGTAAGATTGCAGGAGATCACGCTATTAAACTTAAAGCCTGATTGCTGTAAACACTTTTTATAAAATGAGTTTTAAGCACAGCGGAAAAAAAGGAACATTTGAAAAAAGAGAAAGGTAACATTGCACCTAATCACGCTATGAAAAACTCCATCTGCAAACACTTTCATGAGTTTTAAGCACAAGGAAAAAAGCGAACATTTGCAACAAATCACGTTATGAACTGAAAAATTAACTTTTGAAAAATCCGTAATACAAAAACCACCAAGAAAACTAACCTTGCATGAGTCGAGTTCTGGCATGAAGTGTTTTCCTTCAGGTGTTTTCTCTCTTGTGATTTCTTGGGTTTCTGGTGCTTTTAGCTGTTTAGCTGGTGGGAGTGAAAGCCTCATGCAGCCATTACAAAAACAAAGTTCTTGTGACACAACCCTTCATGTTTGCTGGCAGTCTGGCTTTGTTTACATTATGCTGCTTGAAAGCACGAGGGTTCTCAGATTGGTAAATGAGTAAATTAGTAAACAGTTTTTCCACCTCTTGTAATTTCTTTCTTTACTTCGATTTCAATTTTCTTCAAAATTTTCTTCTCACCACTCTTCACTTGCTTAGAAGCCAATGGAAGGAGAACAATGAACAGAGCTCTTACAGCAGCGACTCGCTCGCTTTCTCTCTCTCTTTCTTTCTCTCTCAGGCTGCCTGTGGTGGGGGGATGGTGCGCTAGCATTTACAGCCTGCAGATAGGCAGGCAAACACGTGCAGCAATCTCCTCCTCCCCCCTCCCCAGCAGGCACGTGGAATTGGGGGGATGGTTGGCTTGCACTTACTGGCTGCAGATAGGCAAACAGTGCAGCAATCTCCTCCTCCTCCCTCCCCAGCAGGCACGTGCTCACTCGCTCTTGCTCTCTCTCTCTCTCTCTCAGCTCAGCTCAGGCAGGTTCGTATACCGAGTGTGTGGTTGTGAACCGAGGCAAAAGTTTGGCAAGCTTTTTGGTCGTGAACCGAGTTGTACGTGAACCGGGACGTTCGTGAACTGAGGTTCCACTGTATATGTATGTATGTGTATATATGTATGTATGTGTGTGTATGTACGTGTATATATATATATATATATAAAATATATATATATATTAGCAAAATACCAGGCAGAAGCGAAGTACTGCCTTAAAATTTTATTAAGAAGAAAATTAAACCTTTTAAACTGAGGGAAAATATACCAATAATTATTTGTTAAGGATCTCTTTGTATACCACATTGTGAGTTCGGCCATCCGGTTGTAATATGACCAAGCTGTGCTCTGAGCTTACTCTTGAGCATGCAACGTACAGTTGGCCATGTGAACAGTAATCTTGTTTCAAATCTCACAGCTTGAATTGCTGCTGTCATAATCGGTTTGAGTTTCATGGTTTGTTTCAATTACAACAGTATTTGTAGGACTTGTGTTGAAGAGACATTCGGCATCTTTCAAGCGTTGTAAGTATACAACTGGTTTCATCGATAACTTCACATCCAGCTTTTGAGAGTTTAAACATTCATAAACATCAAAGTGTCCACTACTGAAATCTTCACCTGTCAATCTAAGATGTTTAAGAGGCATTGGCGGTTGTCGAAAGGTGTAAAATATTTGGCCATTTCGGTACACTTGAAAGCGACAAACAAACAATTCAGCGGCAGCCATCAACTCACATGCAGATGCATAGGTGAAGGGCTTAAGCATTTCACTCTTATAGTGCTCCTGTGTAGTATAATTATCTCCTGTACCGTCATCAGTCCACACCTTGAACCTTTCCCAGTCATTCAATACATAAGACACAATGTTCCTTCGGATATCAAGAGTGAGCCTGATATGGCCATGCAATATGTAACAAAGAGAATGGAAAAGGTAGGTGCCATCTCCGGACATGGAAACCACTCAGTAAGTGACAGTTCTTTGATCGATGGTGATCACCTCGATAGACATGTTAATGGGGGTACAGTTGGAATGATAAAGGAAATAGGTACCTGAACAATGTAAAGTCAGTCTAAAATACCTACACAATAACTATAATCGTAATAAATGAACAATAAAACAGCGGAGAAGTCGTGGATTAAATAAAAAGGCTGTAGTTATCAGCAGGGAGACATGAATCCCATGGCGAAGGAAGGAAGGGAGTGTAGAGACCGGAGCGACGAAAATCCTTATATAGGCAGGCAGCCAACAAAGTGGGAGGCGTTGGGATACGGGACCCAATGCCGCCTCACACAGTGACCAAGCTGCAGGCTATAGACGTATATATGTACGTAAGTAGGATTCAGTTAGTGTTGGGAACCCGCGTACCAAATATCTTGAAGATGGGCCCATAAGTGACAAAGACCGTTGAAAAGTTCAATATGGTGGCCGACAGTGGCATCATACCACCGAAATAAGTATGTACATCGGTTTTGGTTAGCGCAGGGAAGCCACCTACCAAATTTCGTGAAGATGGGGCCATGAATAAGAAAGTTCAACATGGCGAACGGTGTCAACCGTTATGACTGTTACGCCTAGAATTTCTAAATGAAACCTGCTTAACTTTTGTAAGTAAGCTGTAAGGAATGAGCCTGCCAAATTTCAGCCTTCTACCTACACGGGAAGTTGGAGAATTAGTGACATTGGAAAGTTCAATATGGCGGCCGACAGTGGCATCATGCCACTGAAATAAGTATGTACATCGGTTTTGGTTAGCGCAGGGAAGCCACCTACCAAATTTCGTCACTGTCAGCCGCCATATTGAACTTTCCAACGTCACTAATTCTCCTACTTCCCGTGTAGGTAGAAGGCTGAAATTTGGTATTTATTTCTGTGGTATGTTGCCACTGTCGGCCGCCATATTGAACTTTTCAACTTTCTTCGTTACTTATGGGCCCATCTTCAAGAAATTTGGTACGCGGGTTCCCAACGCTAACTGAATCCTACTTAGGTACATATATACGTCCATAGCCTGCAGCTCGGTCACCGTGTGAGGTGGCGTTGGGTCCCCCATGCCCGGAGATGCCGCCTGCCTTTTCCATTCTCTTTGTTACATATTGCACGGCCATATCAGGCTCACTCTTGATATCCGGAGGAACATTGTGTCTTATGTATTGAATGACTGGGACTGGGCGTGGGAGGCGGAGTTTCGTATTAAAATATTTAACCAATCACATTTCAGCCGTCATTTGGCAGAGCGGCAGAGAGGCTTTCACGATCTGCTGTGGAGGCACTCTAACACAGAATAAATGTCGATTAACCTGTTGCTTCAACCAATCAGATTTTGAGTTGGTGTCAGTAGGGCCCTCTAGCAAGCGTACGGCAACGTCACCGTATTCAGACCCATGATTGGATAGAAGCCAATATGAGGAACTCTCCGAGGCCATTGAACGCACCGCAAACGCTCCAAGCGAAAGATCGCCGCGTGCACTACTGCCAACCCCATGGAAGGATTCTGGACAATATTTGCCAGACACAGACCAGATTTCAAGACAACAAAAACTTGATGTTTGTCACGTTCCTCGAGCCCCAGAAGTTTCGGGAATACAAGAAAAATTTCACGCATGCAGCCTTCTCCACTTTAACACAAAAGCCACGGGCGCTTTTGATCTGTCTCGGCTAAAACAGAACTGAATGTAATGTATGCCATGGATGATTTTGCAGGAAAATCTCCCACTGATTTCCTTGACTTCCTTCATCAGAAAAATCTGAATGAAAGTATGGGGCAGCTGTTCACATTGGTATATTTGGCAGTGAGCATTCCTGTGTACACTGCTTCTTTCAAGCGGACATTTTCAGCCTTAAAACGAATTGAAACTTATGCCAGAAATACCATAAGGCGGGTTTGCCTTTCACCATTAGCTTCGATGGCGATAGAAAGTGAGGTTTTGATGGAACTGAAACACACGGGTAATCCGTACGACAGAGTAATTAAACTGTTTTGGAGGAAAGAGAGGACGATGGATTTTATTTACAAATATTCCGAATTTTTGGTAAGTAGTGTTGCGATTTTCCTAAATAATATTGCAAGTTTGAGTTATTATTGATGTTTTTTATGTGTGTCGCGGCTGTGGCTGCAGTAGAAAGGAACTTGTTCATCCTTGGTTTGTCTATTCAATAAAGGCATTTATTGTGGTTACAGGAGTTATCTTAGGGCGAAACACGTGCCGCGTACTGTTTGCATTATTTGACAGTAAAACTATTTCAATATATTCAATATATATATATATATATATATATATATATCAGCGCTTCCTGATTCATTTTACCCTTGCACCCCCTTGGTTTGATAAGAAGTATGAAAAAATATGAGGTTAACGCAGAAAATCCGATCACCAATTGAAGCTTTATGAATAACTACCAAAATACTCACGCTTCGCTGCGGAGAAGTAGTCTGTTAAAGAAATAATGAAAAAGAAAAGGAAACATTTTAATAATAATGTAATATGATTGACAATGTAATTGTTTTGTCATTATCATGAGTGTTGCTGGCATATATATATATATGTGTATATGTATGTATGTATGCATGTGTGTGTGTGTATGTGTGTATATATATATATATATATATATATATACATATACAGTATATGTGTATATATATAATGTGTGTGTGGGGCAGCACGGTGGCGCAGTGGTAGTGCTGCTGCCTTGCAGTTTGGAGACCCAGGTTTGCTTTCAGGGTCCTCCCAACGTGGAGTTTGCATGTTCTCCCCGTGTCTGCGTGGGTTTCCTCCGGGTAAGTCCATAGACATGCAGGTTAGGTGCATTGGCAATTCTAAATTGTCCCTAGTGTGTGCTTGGTGTGTGGGTGTGCGCGCCCTGCGGTGGGCTGGCTACCTGCCTTGCGCCCTGTGTTGGCTGGGATTGACTCCAGCAGACCCCCGTGACACTGTAGTTAGGATATAGCAGGTTGGATAATGGATGGATGACTGGATGTGTGAGTGTGTGTGTGTATATATGTGTATTATATGTTGTATGCACTGTATGTTTATATACAGTGCATCCGGAAAGTATTCACAGCGCATCACTTTTTTCACATTTTAAGTTACAGCCTTATTCAACAATGGATTAAATTCATTTTTTCCATCAGAATTCTATACACAACACCCCATAATGACAACGTGAAAAAAGTTTCTTGAGGTTTTTACAAATCTATTAAAAATAAAAAAAACTGAGAAATCACATGTACATAAGTATTCACAGCCTTTGTTCAATACTTTGTTGATGCACCTTTGACAGCAATTCCAGCTTCAAGTCTTTTTGAATATGATGCCACAAGCTTGGCACACCTATCCTTGGCCAGTTTTGCCCATTCCTCTTTGCAGCACCTCTCAAGCTCCATCAGGGTGGATGGGAAGCGTCGGTGCACAGCTATTTTAAGATCTATCTAGAGATGTTCATTCGGATTCAAGTCTGGGCTCTGGCTGGGCCACTCAAGGACATTCATAGAGTTGTCCTGAAGCCTCTCCTTTGATATCTTTTCTGTGTGCTTAGGGTCGTTGTCCTGCTGAAAGATGAACCGTCGTCCCAGTCTGAGGTCAAGAGCGCTCTGGAGTAGGTTTTCATCTAGGATGTATCTGTACATTGTTGCAGTCATCTTTCTCTTTATTCTGACTAGTCTCCCAGTTCCTGCTGCTGAAAAACATCCCCACAGCATGATGCTGCCACCATTATGCTTCACTGTAGGGATGGTATTGGCCTGGTGATGAGCGGTGCTTGGTTTCCTCCAAACGTGACGCCTGGCATTCACACCAAAGAGTTCAATCTGTGTCTCATCAGACCAGAGAATTTTGAGTTCTTCAGGTGCCTTTTGGCAAACTCCAGGCAGGCTGCCATGTGCCTTTTATTAAGGAGTGGCTTCCATCTGGCCACTCTACCATACAGGCCTGATTGGTGGATTGCTGCAGAGATGGTTGTCCTTCTGGAAGGTTCTCTTCTCTCCACAGAGGACCTCTGGTGCTCTGACAGAGTGACCATCGGGTTCTTGGTCACCTTCCTGACTAAGGCCCTTCTCCCCTGATCACTCAGTTTAGATGGCCAGCCAGCTGTAGGAAGAGTCCTGGTGGTTTCGAACTTCTTCCACTTATGGATGATGGAGGCCACTGTGCTCATTGGGACCTTCAAAGTAGCAGAAATTTTTCTGTAACCTTCCTAAGATTTGTGCCTCGAGACAATCCTGTCTCACAGGTGTATAGACAATTCCTTTGACTTAATGCTTGGTTTTTGCTCTGACATGAACTGTCAACTGTTTGACCTTATATAGACAGGTGTGTGCCTTTCTAAATCATGTCCAATCAACTGAATTTACCACAGGTGGACTACAATTAAGCTGCAGAAACATCTCAAGGATGAGCAGTGGAAACAGGATGCACCTGAACTCAATTTTGAGCTTCATGGCAAAGGCTGTAAATACTTATGTACATGTGCTGTCTCGGTGTTTTTATTTTTAATAAATTTTCAAAAATCTCAAGTAAACATTTTTCACGTTGTCGTTATGGGGTGTTGCGTCTAGAATTCTGACGAAAAAAATGAATTTAATCCATTTTGGAATAAGGCTGTAACATAACAAAATCTGGAAAAAGTGATGCGCTGTGAATACTTTCTGGATGCACTGTATGTATACAGTGTATGTGTGTGTATGTATATATATATGTGTGTGTATATATATATATATATATATATATATATATATGTGTATATATATATATATATATATGTATATGTGTGTATATATATATATATATATATGTATATGTGTGTATATATATATATATATATATGTATATGTGTATATATATATATATATATATATATGTGTATATGTGGTTTGTTTTAGTAATGCAGCTTGGCTCTGGTTCTTGCCATGCTTCTGTTTTTTTTTTTCTTTTCAACTGTGAAAGTGTATTTTCATAAGCATATGCTCACTATACACTGCTTGATTATTGTACAGTTGTATACAATGAAAAATTAACCACTTACCTATATTAAAGTTACCAGTGAGAACTCAGGCATCAATATTATCAAAATCTACCAATATGTGATTTAATTCGTTACTTGATTTTTTTTTTCCTTATGTATCCTCCATTAATGATACACATGCAGAACGAACTGCTAATCTTAAAACTGCAAGGTGCACGATCAGCACTCCATGAACCATCAGGGATGGAAAGTAAAGGAATGGTGTCAGAAATGAGAGAATGGTTAAATGAAGATTTCCAAAGTAGCTGACCAGCAGTTTTGACTGTTCCCACCCACTTCAAACACTGCATCAAGAGTTTATGAGCCCGTGGTGTGTAGTCCCATTTCATCAGAGGCTATCATTGCAATTTCTTCTGACAAATCTTCATATCTTCAATCTGCAGATCTTCAGATTTCTCTCTGAAGTCAGTAATATTTTTAGCAGAATCCATTTCATTGGCAGTAGTAAGCGTTTTTCTAATTGCTCTTCTATTTCATTATCCTCGTCTTTTGTACATCCATATGGAATTAGACATGATAAATCTATGTAAGACGATTCACCATTCAGAAAGCAGTACTCACTAGAGTCCACCCTCTAAACTTTAATGGTTGAAATGTCAGTTTTCATTTCAAAGTGTGTTTCATGTTACATTGGTTTTATTTTAGTCAATAAATAAATCATTAAAAACATAAATACCAAAAATGTACATACATTTCATCCCTTATTTAATTATTTAGTAAAGATTTTATTTTGTCATCTGAGCTTAGTACAGTGATACATACAAGTGTTTTATTTGTTGAATGCTCAACCACATTACAACCTGTGAGTAGAAACTGTCTCTGAATCTTCTGGTAGACGTACTAATGTTCCAGTACCAATTGCCAGAAGAGTGAGAAAAATGGCTTTGCAGAATGGCTGAGGTCTTTCTAAGGCAGCGTGTGTTGTAAATGTTTTGAACAGAAGGCAGCATGATGCCAGTAATATTCTGTGCAACCTTCATCACCCTTTGCAGTGCTTTACAATCTCTAAGAAACTAGAGGAAGTGGCTGGGGATATGTAAAATTCACTGAATCTACCACTTGTGCCTCAAATAACGGCATTATTTTTAAAAAGAGTAAAAGGGAGGTTGTCATCATCAAATTGTTAACAACTGACAAATAAAATGACACATTTTTCCAATTGTGATCTGCTGTCCATTGATTTATTGACATTTCATCTTCAGTTGTTTGAATTTCACCTTGATATACAAGAAGTGAAACAAAAGCCAGCAGCCCATCATAACCGTTCTTTTCAGTATGTCCCAGCACCAGTTTCTCAAAGCACTTTATCATGATTTGGAGAGATTTGGACTCTTTCAGACAGTCCACTTTTGTTTTGTTATGCACAGTATAATTTTTATCATTTTGAAGCAGGCAGGGACTTCAGATTTTCAGTGTAATACTAAAAATATCACTGAAGAGATTGGGTAGTTGTTTGCTACAAGTTATTAATTTATTGTCAAATTTCACAATACATTTATTAATTTCTATATTTTTTATTTTGTTAGAAATATTTCTCTATATACAATATGGTGTTATGTAAATTTTTCGTTAGCATTCCAATTCCTCATATGTTGTCTGTTCAGTTTAAAATTATCACATGATATGTTGGTGTCAAGTATAGTGGGGCTATTAATAAGCATACCAGCTCTTTCTAGTGTTGACAGTGAACAGTATCAAAATGTCTTGTGATATCCAGAGGTTTAAAAGATGCTTAGTAAGCTTACAGCCATCATTGATATCACAGAAATAGCAAAAAATATTCATTTTACAATGTGTTTTAATATCCATATAACTCTGTAGTTTCTAAAACCTCCTGGGAAACTTTCTACTAAATCAGTAGAGTATTAAAGCGATAAGCATTGATTATTTTCCTGTCTTTCCTTTCTTGGTACTAGTTAACAAGTACTGACAATGAGGGAAAGAGTTATATATACAGATAGAATAAAAAGTAAAAGTGCCAGACATATAATAACACTACTGTTATTGCTACTGCCTGACTTTTTAAAATATTTCAGCTTATTTTATAGATTTCTTAGCATACAGTTTTGACCAGATTTTATTTCCAGTCTTTAGTCTAATCACAGATAAATAATTGTTTGGTGACTGAACCATTTCATTTCAAAATCTGAAATAGACATAGATTGTGTGTATTCCAAAAAGAACATAAATCTGTATCTCTGTTATAAAAGTTTATTTATTAATTATTGTGAGCAATGTTTATCGTAAATGAGCAAAAGTAAACATTTTCCACCTTTTGGCAAATTATTGTATAATCTCTCTTTATATTGTGACTAAAATATTTCTGTTTTTGTCTTTTTTTAGGAGATGTTGCAGTAAAGATGCTGAATGTTACGGCACCAACACCTCAGCAGCTGCAAGCTTTTAAGAATGAAGTTGGAGTGCTCAGGTTTGTGAGATTTCAGTTTACTTTTTGTTATAATATGAGATGATTTTGTTAGTAAGTCACATGATGTGGCGTACTTGAGCACCACATTAATGATTTAAACAGAAACTGTTTTTAATAATCCAAGATTTCTTTTGGTAGTAAGTGAATTATTAAAAAAAAATCCCAATATTCAGTACTCTGAACATTTTTGTCATTCTATACCACTGGTGTCAATTTCAGATCCTGGAGCGCCACAATGGGTGCAGATTCTTGATCTAGCCACTTTCTTAATGCTAGAATTACCAGAGCCTACGAAAAAACTTGTAGATTCAGCCCACCTTAAATCCGTTCGCACCTCTTCGTTAGCATCTTTTGCCTTGTAAATGTGCCGATAAAGACAAGCAGTAAGCAGCCTGGTATCCCATCCCCCCACCGTCGTAGAACTTGCACAATGTTCTCCCAGCTCATGCCTTGATTGATTATCTGGGAGTGAAGTATGTATTGTGATTGTGAATGAGAGAATAAAAGTGAAAAAAAAAACCTGGTAACTTTTACAAGTCCTATAAATCATCTATTACAGATGCTAACCAAATGTATGTGTGTACTGTATAATATTAACAGTAAGAGCACCTTACTACTGAAAACGGCAAATGTAGGAGGCAGTTGGGATCGAACCGGGGACTCTTGATTACAAGTCAGCAATCTTACCGCTACACCACGGAAGCTGTTGTAACATCCATGACCTTTTATGAAAGTTTTTATTTGATCTTTGGACTTCAGGCATTACACAAAACTCCAGCACTTTACTCCCAGATAATCAATCAAGGCATGAGCTGGAAGAACATTGTGCATGTTCTGCATAGGTGGGTGGATGGTATACCAGGCTGCTTGTCTTTATCAGCATATTTACAGGACAAAAGACGCTGACGGAGAGGTGTGAACGGATTTAAGGTGGGATGGATCTACGAATTTTTTCGTAGGCTCTGGTAATTCTAGTGTTAATTAGTAACCAATTACTGCTGCTAATAGAACAGACTTTGTGTGACTTAATTTTATGTGACTTGGTTTTTATGATTCAAATCCCTTCTTTTTTTCGTAACTAGCAACAAAACAATAATGAGATGATATTACCCCTAAATACTAATATTTCAAAATTTCCTTTCTTTTTGCATACCTACCACCCTAGATGTTCAATCCTGCTGAATTTCAGCTTTTTAGCTAAATGTGAAATAACATTTTTGTTAGTGAGTAAGTGAGGTTGGTTGGTTTCGTTTTTATATATATATATATATATATATATAGATAGATAGATAGATAGATAGATATAGATATACAGTAATCCCTCCTTGATCGCAGGGGTTGCGTTCCAGAACCCCCCGCGATAGGTGAAAATCCACAAAGTAGAAACTATATGTTTGTATGGTTATTTTTATATATTTTAAGCCCTTATAAACTCTCCCACACTGTTAACATTATTAGAGCCCTCTAGACATGAAATAACACCCTTTAGTCAAAAGTTTAATCTGTGCTCCATGACAAGACAGAGATGACAGTTCTTTCTCACAATTATAAGAATGCAAACATATCTTCCTCTTCAAAGAATGTGTGTCAGGAGCAGAGAATGTCAGAGAGAGGGCGCGAAAGTAAAGCAAACAATCAAAAAATCAATACGTGCTTTTGGGCTTTTAAGTATGCCGAAGCACCGCGATAAATCGGCATTTTTTAGAGTAGCGTCCGTATACTCTAGGCAAACAGCCTCTGTGCAAACAGCCCCTCTGCTCACACCCGCTCCGTCAGGCCGAGAGAGTGAGAGAGACAGAGAAAAGCAAACAATCAAGCTCCGCACGGGAAGCACATCGTATATCATTGAGTTTTAGTTAATACGTAATACATGCTCTGATTGGGTAGCTTCTAAGCCATCCGCCAATAGCGTCCCTTGTATGAAATCAACTGGGCAAACAAACTGAGGAAGCATGTACCATAAATTAAAAGACCCATTGTCCGCAGAAATCCGCGAACCAGCGAAAAATCCATGATATATATTTAGATATGCTTGCATTTAAAATCCGCAAAAGTCGAAGCGTAATATAGCGAGGGATCACTGTGTATATATATATATATATATATATATATATATATATATATATATATAGGGCTGTCAAAGTTAACACATTGTAACTTTAATGCCATTAAAAAAAAATTGTGCTGTTAGCACTGGTTCTTTTTGACCCTATGAAATTCCCGTAGTTCGAGCTGACCCTGCAAGCTGAATGCGTCCCACTCTAGGCTTTAAGTTATTTCTCATGGAAGTCGCTCCATATTCCTAATTGTGGAACGATGGAAAAAGGTCCATTAAATGGGAAGTTCAATTTCAAAATTGTGCCCGATGGCTCACTCGATAAAACTAAGATTGTGTGTAGTTACTGTCAAGCCGAGTTTAGTTATCACCACAGTACAAGCAGCCTACCGGTACAATATCACATGCAAGCCAAACATCCATTTTACACTAATAGCATTAGCCCGGGAAATATGCAACAGACCACGCTCAACAGTGTTTGGCAGAAACCAGTGGACGCATCAACCTCCAGCAAATTAACGGTAGCATTTGCTAAATGGGTAGCCACAGCATTCAGGCTGATCTACATTGTGGAGCACAAAGGTCTGTGCAACATAATTCGGATCGCATCCAACAGCCCAACTTATGAACTACCCTCAAGAGCCACAGTCGCGCACAGCATTCAACGTTCTGTCACAGTGTCTCTGTAGAATAGTGCATTTGACGGTGCACTTTCCAAATGCTAAAGGTGGTGGGGCACTTCAGGCACAGTGCATCAAATACTGCAGAACCTGAGAAACAGCAAGCCGTGCATGGCCTGAAGACTGAGACACTCGTACAAGACATACCGACTAGATGGAACTCCACTCTGGAGATGGTGAAGCGTGTACAAAGAAACGAGCAATCACTAAGAGATGCACTAGCCCTACATAAAACTAACGTGGTCATGCCAACAAATGCTGAGCTGGAGAAATTTCAGAAGCTGGAGGCATTGCTCAAGCCCTGCAGGTAATAAACACGTGTTTTTTGTTTTTTTTATAGCAATCTCGCACACTGTCACTGAAAAATGTGCATCTCCATTGATCATTAGTGGGAGTGTGGTGGAGGACTGTATTCAAAAATGTCTGGAACACTATAAAGCAAAGCCTGTCATCAGCATGGAGTATTGCCCCCTAAGTGGTGGTCCGCACATGCTCTCATATACTAAGAACTAGCTTGCCTTGCTCACAGGTACTTGGCAATACCTGCCACATCAGTGCCTTGCGAGAGGTTGTTTTCACTCTCTGGGCATAATGTGCAGAAAAAGCGAGCTGCCTTGTCCTATGGAAATGTGACCAAACTTGTATGTTTAAGCAACTGGCTTGGTTTATCCATCCATCCACCCATTATCCAACCCACTATATCTTAACTACAGGGTCATGGGGGGGTCTGCTGGAGCCAATCCCAGCCAACACAGGGCGCAAGGCTGGAAACAAACCCAGGGCAGGGCACCAGCCCACCTCAGTGGTTTGGTTTAATAAAATAGAAATAGTGTATTATTCATAATAATCCAAAAGGCCAACCTGCTGTTTCTGCTGAAAATTTAACTTAGCTAACTACATTAACAATTTTAAATTGTATTCTGTTTATAAATCCTGTTTCTGGAGTTTTTATATGGCTTTTGAGTGAGATTTATTAAGCATTATTGAGAAATACATGGAGACTGCAGTATGAGGCTACATGTCTTAAATATGTCATCCGTTTTACAATATAAGCCCAGTTGTTTGTTTTCTATGTTCAGCGTTGCACAACCCTAGAGTATGAGTGAATAAAGCAGGGGTGGCGAACTCCAGGCCTGGGGCCACATGCATAATGCAGTGTGTAGAATTCACACTATAACATGGTGTAAGAACAAAAGTAGAAATGTGCTTATGCACAAAAAAATCCAGATGCATATATCTGTGCGAACAGCAACTTCCACTTTCTTCCTCTACTTAAATCATGGTCAGCGTAAAAAATAATGCACACTTGCATGCGCCTGCTGTTTCGCCCCATTTCCTTCCAGAATTACGCCTCTTTGAATATGCAAATCAATATAAATAGCCCTTAAGCTCAGTGTTCTGTGAAAAGTTAATGGCAAAAGCATTTGGAATTAGAAGAAGTTCAGCGAATACCAAGTGGAGGCAAGGAAAAACATACTATTTGTTGGTTTAAACAGTGGTATAAACAGCAAAAGAAAGTTGATCGAGTGACATAGAGTGTCAGAGAAACTCGAAAGCTCAAGTTCACAAAGTCGCACAGTACCCGAAATAAAAAAAGAAGTCCAATATCAAAGTCGCCAAGAAAAGGCGAGTTGTAGCCCACCGCCTGAGTGTCATATGAAAGCTTATTAGGGTACAGAGGAAAAAAAAAATAGGCACACGGGGGAGGTAGGGGGAAGCACTTTAATCTCGAAATTTCCACTTTAATCACGTAGTTTATTTAGTCATTAAATTAGAACATCATAAACTTCATCTTAAAATCGTATAATTTACTAGTTTCTCAAATTAACTAACTAAAGTAGCACGTTAAATGCTTTGTTTTGTTTTTGATCTTCTATGTGCTCTATGTGTGTGAATCACTACGTGCTTCAGGGCTTTCTCTTCCTCTCACAGGACACAGAATCCATTACATTCATAATATTATTAAAATACTGAGATGTATACTTGATATCATTTTCATGATAATAGGAGTTAAAGCATGTTATTAAACATGAGAACACAGTGGCACAGTGATTGTGTGCAACCCTCGATGAAATAATTTATTGCAGCAGTACTGTCTCTTTCAAATGTTCTAATACCCAATTCCTGTCCTTACTTTTCTTTCTGCAAATACCCAATCACCACACAATCAGCTCTGTAATAGATGATAAGCCATCTGTAAGCTTAGATTGCCGATTGTGAAATATCTTCGTAGTGCATGTTTAATTATTCTATCCTTCCAGTGTCACGCCAGCCCCAGCAAGCATACAGCACAAGGCAGGAACAATCCGTGAACGGAGCGCCAGGTTCCTTGCTAGTGCAGTGACACCGTGTCCTCACATGTTTAATTATTAACAATATAGATTATTTAAATGAAGTTAAAGTTTTATCTGTATAATATAATAAACATATTTTGCTGCATTTCATCTTAAAAATTATATTGTCATCATATGTAAATATGCGCTTTATAAAGTAGCTCAGGTTGTGCGATATTATAACTGTAGTACAAGTTTACAGTAAGGTGATTGTACTAATAAGTACAAACAGTTCTACAAGTAGCACTTGATGGACTGATTGAGTGCGTTTATAGTTCTTGGAATGAAACTGTTTCTGAACTGCGAGGTCCGTACAGTCAAGGTTTTGAAGCGTTTGCTGTGTGATAGCAGTTCAAATGGGCAGCATGGCTGAGGCAGCGTGTGGTTGATGCTGTATACTGATAATTCTCTTTCCGATCAGCTTTTCCGTGTGGTGCAGTGAGAGTAATATGGAAAAAGATGATCCGCTGTGGCAACCCCTAACGGGAGCAACTGAAAGAAAAAAAAGGTGCAGTGAGTTAACAATGCTAAAGCAGCTATGGTATTTGGAATAGTTTGGCCATTCCGTGGACCATTATATTGTTACAAGTTAATTACAATCAGATGCATTAAACTAATAAACAGTATGCGGTTAATTTCAGTATATTTATAAAGCTTTGTCAGGGATGTGGATCTAAAATAGAAAGGGTAACCACACAGGAACAATAGCACTGCTTTGACACTGGGTGCCGCCAGTCTGCAAAACCGAGCACAGAACTTGCGTACTCCAGGGTATGAGCTACTGTGGAAATGTGCATGGCTTTACACCAAGTTTAGGTTTTATACATCGCGATTTGAACGTGGAAACAGGCTTACGCAACATTTTTGTGCATATGCACCATTTATACATGAGGCGCCTGGAGTGCCGCAGTGGCTACAGGTTTTCATTCTAACCCTTTTTTCCTAATCAGTGACCCGTTTTCACTGCTAATTAACTTTTTCCCCATCACTTTAATAGCCCTATAAGAAGAGTTCAGCCCTCTGAATTGATTCCTTTCTTAATTAAATGACAGACAAGCAGAAATGAGATGTGAAATTAGCTAACAGATGACCAGCTAAACTGGGGCTTCAGACTCCAACCAATTTCACTCCAGTCACTTACTTAATAAAAAGGCCAATTCTTGCTGTTAATTAAAACCATTATTTAATTCCATGGCTTGTTGCTGCTCTCATTCTGCCACAGTACACATTTCAAAAACTGTTGTTTTTCTGCTCTTTCTAAGAGCACCGTCAAAATGTTTTGGTGACCTGAGAGATCAACCTTAACAAGACCATCACCTCTCTTTAATTTCAGATATTGTGTAATGGGCACAGGGGAGCTGGTCATGTGGTGGCTTCTTTTGTGTCTCATTATTGTTTGGCTGCTAATTAAAGAAAAAGAAATAACTATGGGGCCTCAGTCATGCTAATTAAAATAAGTAATCACCAGCACAAACTGGTCACTAATTAAGAAGATGGTAAGAATGAAAACCTGCCACCACTGCGGCACTCGAGGCCTGGAGTTCGCCACCCCTGGAATAAAGCCTCCTCACAGTTAGTTTTGTCTTTATTTCCTCTTGTTCCAGTTACCTGAATACATGAAGTACATTTATATGCCATTATAATGTGTCCATTCTTCGTAATATGGTCTGATTGCACTTAAAAGTGTTTTTGGTAAAATTTCAACATAAAAAAATTACATTTGAGATTAATCACAATAATTACACAAAGTCTTGCAATTAATCACAATTAAACTTTCTGATCGCTTGACAGTACTATTTTATATTTATATATATATATATATATATATATATATATATATAGCAGAATACCCACGCATGGCGGATAGTGTGTTAAAGAAGTTATGAAAAGAAAAGGAAAAATTTTAAAACAACGTAACATGATTGTTAATGTAATTGTTTTGTTATTGATATGAATGTTGTCATATATATATATATATATATATATATATATATATATCTATCTATACAGTATCTATATATCTATATATATATATATATATATATATATATCTTTGGGGTGCGAGCAGCTGTTGCTGGTTTACTTGACAGTATGTAGAGCGGGGTGTGTGTATGTGTATATATATATATATATATATATACACTCACCTAAAGGATTATTAGGCACACCTGTTCAACTTCTCATTAATGCAATTTTCTAATCAACCAATCACATGCCAGTTGCTTCAATGCATTTAGGGGTGTGGTCCTGGTCAAGACAATCTCCTGAACTACAAACTAAATGTCAGAATGGGAAAGAAAGGTGATTTAAGCAATTTTGAGCGTGGCATGGTTGTTGGTGCCAGACGGGCTGGTCTGAGTATTTCACAATCTGCTCAGTTACTGGGATTTTCACGCACAACCATTTCTAGGGTTTACAAAGAATGGTGTGAAAAGGGAAAAACATCTAGTATGCGGCAGTCCTGTGGGCGAAAATGCCTTGTTAATGCTAGAGGTCAGAGGAGAATGGGCCGACTGATTCAAGCTGATAGAAGAGCAACTTTGACTGAAATAACCACTGCGTTACAACCGAGGTATGCAGCAAAGCATTTGTGAAGCCACAACACGCACAACCTTGAGGCGGATGGGCTACAACAGCAGAAGACCCCACCGGGTACCACTCATCTCCACTACCAATAGGAAAAAGAGGCTACAAGTTGCATGAGCTCGCCAAAATTGGACAGTTGAAGACTGAAAAAATGTTGCCTGGTCTGATGAGTCTTGTTTTCTGTTGAGACATTCAAATGGTAGAGTCAGAATTTGGCGTAAACAGAATGAGAACATGGATCCATCATGCCTTGTTTCCACTGTTCAGGCTGGTGGTGGTGTAATGGTGTGGGGGATGTTTTCTTGGCACACTTTAGGCCCCTTAGTGCCAATTGGGCATCGTTTAAATGCCACGGGCTACCTGAGCATTGTTTCTGACCATGTCCATCCCTTCATGACCACCATGTACCCATCCTCTGATGGCTACTTCCAGCAGGATAATGCACCATGTCACAAAGCTCGAATCATTTCAAATTGGTTTCTTGAACATGACAATGAGTTCACTGTACTAAAATGGCCCCCACAGTCAACCCAATAGAGCATCTTTGGGATGGGATGGAACGGGAGCTTCTTGCCCTGGATGTGCATCCCACAAATCTCCATCAACTGCAAGATGCTATCCTATCAATATGGGCCAGCATTTCTAAAGAATGCTTTCAGCACCTTATTGAATCAATGCCACGTAGAATTAAGGCAGTTCTGAAGGCGAAAGGGGGTCAAACACCATATTAGTATGGTGTTCCTAATAATCCTTTAGGTGAGTGTGTATATATATATATATATATATATATATATATATATATATATATATATATATATATATATATATATATATACACTGTGTGCACAATTATTAGGCAAGTGAGTATTTTGACCATATCATCATTTTTAATGCGTATATTCCAACTCCAAGCTGTATTAACTTGAATGCTTATTGGATTTAAGCACGTCAGGTGATGTGTATTTGTGTAATGAGGGAGGGTGTGGCCTAAGGAGATCAACACCCTATATCAAGGTGTGCAGAATTATTAGGCAGCTAGTTTTCCTCCGGCAAAATGGGCCAAAAAAGAGATTTAACTGACTCTGAAAAGTCAAAAATTGTAAAAGTCTTTCAGAGGGATGCAGCACTTTTGGAATTGCTAAGATATTGGTGTGTGATCACAGAACCATCAAACATTTTGTTGCAAATGGTCAACAGGGTCGCAAGAAACGTGTTGAGAACAAAAGACACAAATTAGCTGCCAAAGATTTGAGAAGAATCAAACGTAAAGCTACCAGGAAACCATTATCCTTCAGTACTTTCATATTCCAGAGCTGCAACCTACCTGGAGTGCCCTGAAGTACAAGGTGTTCAGTGCTCAAAGACATGGCCAAGGTATGGAAGGCTGAAACCCAACCACCACTGAACAAGAAACATAAGTTGAAACGTCAAAACTGGGCCAAGAAATATCTGAAGACAGATTTTTTTCAAAGGTTTTATGGACCGATGAGATGAGAGTGACTCTTGATGGACCAGATGGATGGACCTGTGGATCAGTAATGGGCACAGAGCTCCACTCCAACGTGGAGGTGGGGGACTGGTATGAGCTGGTATTTTTAAAGATGAGCTAGTTGTACCTTTTTGCATTGAAGATGAACTCAAAATCAACTCCCAAACCTACTGCCAGTTTTTCGAAGACACTTTCTTCAAACAGTGATACAGGGAAAAGACCATGATTTTTATGTAGGCCAATGCTCCATCACTTGCATATAAGTTCTCCACTGCGTGGCCAGCCAGTAAAGGCCTTAAAGATGAAGGAATAATGACATGGCCCCCCTTCCTCATCTGACCTAAACCCTATCGAGAACTTGTGGGCACTTCTTAAACGCTAGATTTACGGGAGAAAAACAATACACCTCTCTGAAGAGTGTCTGGGAGGCTGTAGTCACTGCTCCACAAAAAGCTGATCGTCAACAGATCAAGAAACTGACAGACTCCATGAATGGAAAGGCTTATGACTGTTATTGGAAAGAAGGGTGGCTATATTGGTCATTGATTGATTGATTTATTTTTTTTGAAATGTCAGAGATGTTTATTTGTAAATTTTGAGGTGTTTGTTTATTATTCTCACTATAACAGATGAAAATAAACAAGTGAGATGGGAAAACTTTCATTTTTCCTTTAGTTGCATAATAAATCTGCACACTAATAGTTGCCTAATAATTGTGCGCACATATGTATTCCCCTGATGATGTTCACACTCACATTTCCGTTGTGAAACATTCAGGTTTCAGGTTTATTAACATTTTGGATTGACTGATAGCCCTGTGTTTGTTCCATATTAAAATTAATCCTCAAAAATACAACTTGCCTAATAATTCTGCACTCCCTGTACAGAACAGGCCAAAAGTTTGGACACACCTCCTCATTCAATGTGTTTTCTTTATTTTCATCACCATTTATATTGGTAGATTCTCACTGAAGGCATCAAAACTATGAATGAACACATGTGGAGTTATGTACGTAACAAAAAAAGGTGAAATAACTGAAAACATGTTTTATATTCTAGTTTCTTCAAAAGAGCCACCCTTTGCTCTGATTACTGCTTTGCACACTCTTGGCATTCTCTCGATGAGCTTCAACAGGTAGTCACCTGAAATGGTTTTAAAACAGTCTTGAAGGAGTTCCCAGAGGTGTTTAGCACTTGTTGGCCCCTTTGCCTTCACTTTGCGGTCCTTCACTTTTTTGAAGAAACTAGAATATAAAACATGTTTTCAGTTATTTTACCTTTTTTCGTTAAGTACAAAAAATATATATATACTAGCAGAATACCCGCGCTTCGCAGCGAAGTAGTGTGTAAAAGAAGTTATGAAAAAGAAAAGGAAAAATTTTAAAAATAACGTAACATGATTGTTAATGTAATTGTTTTGTCATTGATATGAGTGTTGTTGTCATATCTATATATATATATATATATATATATATATATATATATATATATATATATATATATATATATATATATATATACATATATATATATAAACATATATATATATATATATATATATATATAGCAAAATACCAGCAGCGGAAGAAGTAAAAGAAAAGGAAACATTTTAATAATAACGTAACATGATTGACAAGCGTAATTGTTTTGTCATTGTCATGAGTGTTGCTGGCATATATATATATATATATATATATATATATATATATACACACACACACACACACGTGTACATATATACACACACACATATACTATGGGGTGCGAAACAGGCAAATATATTGATTTTCTGAATATATAAAGTCGTCAGAATATATAAAGTGAAAACTTGAATATATAAAGTCATTGCCGAATATATAAAGTCAAAACTTGAATATATAAAGTCAGTGTCAGTATATATAAAGTCAAACTTGTTTCTAAATATATAAAGTCAAAAGTTGAATATATAAAGTCATCGCTGAAATATAATATATAAAGTGAAAATCTGAATATATAAAGTCAGCGTCGGAATTTATAAAGTCATTCCTGATTATATAAAGTCAAAGTCAAAATATATTGATTGAAACGACTCTGAACTGAAGTAAGTTAACAAAAACGTATTCAGAAAAATTAATTAAAAAAACACTGTTCGGTTAATGTTTTAAAAATGGTGCATGTGCCCTGCCCAGGATTGGTTCCTGCCTTGTGCCCAGTGTTGGCTGGGATTGGCTCCAGCAGATCCCCGTGACCCTGTGATCGGATTCAACAGGTTGGAAAATGGATGGATATTCCAGCACTGACTTTGTATATTTCGACGATGACTTTATATATTGAAGTTTTGTGTTTATATATTCCAGCTTACTTTATATTGTGAGGTGGAGGGCTTAGCTATTACTTGTGGGGACTGAAACTTCACTTTGGTAACTGATCATGGTCCACTTCAATGGTTATACCGACAGAAAGATACAAACTCTCGCCTCATGAGATGGTTTCTGGGCTTACAACCTTACCGTTTCACAGTAAAACATCGTCCAGGTTCTGAACACGTCAGCGCAGGCGTATTATCACGCGACTAAATGAACCTGGTACAGAGAGTCGCTTGATTCACGGAATGTGAATAAAGCTGAGGGAGGGTGTGAGCTGGAGGGCTGATCACACCCAAGAAGATACAGGCGCCCTGGGCAAACCAGAACCCCTGAAACACAGACTGCCCTCACATTGCTCTTTACTTTCTGACTTGCGCTATAACGCGTAAAGCAAACCTCGCGATACTCGCTAACTTAAAAGCCTTGTGCAGCGCCTGTCAGTTGAAAATTGATTGCTTGCTTTATCTCTCTCTCTCTCTCTCTGCTCCTAGCGGAACTGTCATCTCTGACTTGTCATGGAGCACGCGTTTAAGCGCATGTGTTGCAGTGTTTGAATAAAAATCCTTCTTGTTTCTACGACCTCCTGTGTCTCTGTGCAAATCATGCATTGACAGAAGTTCCCCTTTGGGTGGAATTGAAACTGTGATTAAATGCATTATTTTTTTAATGCGTTATGGAGCACATGCATCGAAGCTTCTCAGCTGTGCGTTTGTCAATGTAACATTTTGTAAGTAGTGCCTGGAGGATTCAGTGTGGAGAAACTCTAGAAACAGCGTGTGTATTAACTTGTGGATTTTTCTGTGAGTATTTGGTGGCAGTCTGGCGAAGTTGCTTGAAGGCGGCGTTAACCGATGAGCTCAGCTCAGGCGAAATGAGGTAAATGGGGGTGATGATGACGTGACTCCCCACCACGCCTTAACTGTCAATCCCCCACAAACACAGTCTCTCGGAATTTGCATTAGCACACCCCTTCACCTACAATTTTAACTTAGTTACAAAGTGATCAAAACTCGTTTATATCCTCGTCCTCTCATTTAACTTGTATCCCGCATTACCTGTGGGCATGTGAAGCATCAGCGGTAGCCTGTCTATGAACTTAATTAAATAGGTTTACACCTTGCTTTCTTTCCGAGGTAGCAGCACTCATGAATATGGTAGTATATGTCACTTTCGCTTCGCTTCTTATTGTTTCGCTGCCTTCTCAATCATATAATGCATGTTTTCTTAAGTGCTTTTGGAGGTCTTCCTGGTTTTCTACGCACTTTCGTTGACAGTCAGTTCACGTGATTACGTGGGAGGCGTGATGATGTCACACGAAACTCCGCCCCCCCACGTCATTCATTACAAAAGTTGGGAAGGTTTTATATCGAAATTCCACGCGTAATGGTCATAACTGGAAGCTGTTTTTCTCCATTTACTGTAATGGAGATGAGCTTGAACGCCGTGGGGGCGGAGTTTCGTGTGACATCATCACGCCTTCGCGTAATCCGCAGTACATAGAAAACCAGGAAGACCTCCAAAAAGTGCTGAAGAAAACATGCATTATATAATTGAGAAGGCAGCGAAACAATAAGAAGCGGCGAAAGTGACATATACAACCATATTCATGAGTTCTGCTACTTGAAACAAAGCCGCGATGTAAACCTACACTTTAAATTAAGTTCATAGACAGGCTGCGCTGGCGTTTGTAATTTAGTGCCTGCCCATATAAGGCCGTCCGTCAGCGGCAATCCAATAGCAAACTCCCACTAAATATTCACGGGTTAAGGACTGTGCTTATGCAGAGGAAGATGAGATGGTCAGGGTGGTGTTTGACAAACTCAAGCGAAACTGCGAGAGAAGTTTTAAGTGCCAGGACTAAGGTAACATTAAATACAGCCATGGACATAGCACAGATGGCACCAGCACAGCTGGGAACTTCGATGCATGTACACGGCGGCTCCGTGAACTGGCGCAGTGCACAGATAAAAGCAACAGTTCCAAGAGCTGAACAAAACCGAATTACACAATTGAAAAGGCAGCAAAAAATATGAAGCGTCTGATACATACAAGCATATTCATAAATCCAGTTACAAAGCACACGGTGGAAAAAGTTAATGTCCCGCTAAAGGAAGACAGTGTAAAAAAAAAACCCGTGCATGCAGTGTGTCAGGTCTCAGATAAAGAAGAAGGCGAGCTGTTTATTGATGCAGTAAGAAGCGAATCGATGAATGAAACCTGTCATCTTTACAGCGATTGACAAACACGGAATGTAACTTGAACACAACACATCCTACAAATCGAACCTGATTGAAAGAAATAATGATAATCAAATCCTTGATGACAGCAACACTCAGTAACACTCACAAAACAAATACTGTATATTGACAGTCATGTTACGTTATTTTAAAATGTTCCCTTTTCTTTTCTAGCTTTTTTAACACACTACTTCTCCGCTGCGATACGCGGGTATATATATATGTATATATATATATCCCGATCTACATACTCGAATAATGGATACTTTATTACCATCAATGATTGTTTTGGTAAAGCCATACTCGGTGTATTCATTAGATGAGCGGTAAAAAAGTAAGAGCGAGGGGAGGATGACTTATTGAGGCATGCAGGCTGTAGTCTTGGCGTCAACTCTATCTGAATTGCGATCACATTTGAAAAAATATATCTTTTCAAGTTCTATTTAGTCCATATGTGTCAAACTCAAGGGCGCGGGCCACATCCGCCCGGCGTGTAATTATATCCGACCGAGATCATTTTATATACTGTATTATTGTTATTAATGGCCGGGTATATGAAGCGCTGGTAACACAATAAACTACAGATCCCATAATGCAGCGCTTCAGCTGCCTTGCGACTTACGCGTTAATCAAGTCTAGCTTATGATGCTGCAAGTTATTGCGAAGCTAGCTCACACGATGCTGAAGAGAAAAGTTGATTCTGAAAATAGAGCCTTTAAAACCGATGGGAGGCTGAGTATATGTTTACTGAACCCGTGTGTCTCATTTGTGGAGCTAATGTGGCTGTAATTACAGAATTTAATCTAAGGCGGCACTATGAGACAAAACATCAGGGTAACCTGAATGCAATGCAGAAGATACAGAAAGCAGAAGAATTAAATAAGAATCTGACACTTCAGCGGACGTTTTACCGTGCACAATCACAAAGTGATTTCAAGTGAAGCTGCTTTTATGGGAGACACAAATGCACCAGTGCAATTTGCCCCACTTTCCCTGTTGCCAAGTAATGTTAAACCAAGTCGTCACTACGGTGTTCCCAAATCGCACTTTGCTGATAAACTGAGTTTGCAGGCGCTTTGGTGACTTTGAAGAACAAAAAGTCCGTCTACATGCGGCTCGAACCTTGTGCATGTTTGGTAGCACATATCTGTGTGAGAAGCTCTTCTCAGTGATAAAGACTAACAAAACAGCACACAGGAGTCGCCTCACTGATGAGCACCTGCAATCCATCCTGAGAATCTCCACAACACAGAACCTCACACCAAACAGAAACGAACCTGTTGCCAAAAAATGCCAGGCGTCCAGCTCTAAAATGACATATGAGCAAAGACAACTGAATGATTTGATTTGTTATTGCTGAAAGGAACACATTTTATTTATATTTCCAGGTTTTGTTATGCAGCATGTTCATATTTGAATTTGTATAATTTTGACAGGATATATTTTTATGGAGAGCAAAATCTTTTGGGATATTTAAAATCTAAGTTTATTTTTATATAAAATTACATAAGAGTAAAGAAATTTGAATGTTTGTTCTTTTAACGTTTACTTTATTTCTAACTTGTATAATTTAGACAGGATATATTTTTATGGAGAGCAAAATATTATAAGTTGTTTAAGGTTTGAGTTGATTTATTCAGAATAATATTCCTGTCTGTTTTACCATTCCTACCAAAGATATTTCTGTCGACTAAATAAAAATTCCTTCTATTTAAAATTTAAATAGAACTTGAACAAATCGATAGTTCATAATATCCGCAGACTTGCGTAAGGCGGGTGTTATCCGTTTTAACAAGCAGCGTATTGCACTGATCTGAAATAGCTGTGTGTGTATATATGTAGATATGTATGTATATGTATATATATGTTTATATATGTGTGTGTGTATATATATATATATATATATATATATATGTATGTATATGTGTGTGTATGTGTGTATGTATATGTATGTGTATATATGTAGATATATATATGTATATATATGTGTGTGTGTATATATATATGTGTATATGTATAGATATGTATATATATATGTTTGTGTGTGTGTGTAAATATATATATATATATATATATATATATATATATATATATATATATATATATATATACTAATAAAAGGCAAAGCCCTCACTCACTCACTCACTGACTCACTGACTCATCACTAATTCTCCAACTTCCGTGTAGGTAGAAGGCTGAAATTTGGCAGGCTTATTCCTTACAGCTTACTTACAAAAGTTGGGCAGGTTTCATTTCGAAATTCTACATAAGGGTCATAACTGGAAGCTATTTTTCCCATATAATGTAATGGAGTCTTGAGTTGGAGATGGCGTGGGGCGGAGTTTAGTGTGACATCATCACGCCTCCTACGTAAGTAGAGAACAAGGAAGAACTCCAGCGATGAGCACAAAGCGCCATTTCACAATTGAGAAGGCAGAAAAACATTATGAAGCAAATGATGCCATATGCAGGAAACAAAGCAGGCGTGAACCGTAAGTTTATATTAAATTAAGTTCATAGACAGGCTGCCACTAGCGTTTGTAATTTAGTGCCTGCCCATATAAGGCCGTCCATCAGCGGCAATCCAATACAAACACTGCGGTAAATATTCACGTGTGAAGGACTGTGCTTATGCAGAGGAAGATGAGATGGTCAGGGTGGTGTTTGGCACAAACTCATTGAAACTGCGAGAGAAACTTTTAAGTGCGGGTCTTAGCTGACATTACGAGATGGCACCAGTACAGCTGGGAACCTTGATGCAAGAACACCAAGCGGCTCCGTGAACTGGCGCAATGCACAGACAAAAGCAACAGTTCCAAAGAGTGCTGAACAAAACCGAATTACACAATTGAGAAGGCAGCAAAAAATATGAAGCGTCTTATACATACAATCATATTCATAAGTGCAGCTACTGCGGAAACAAAGCACACGGTGGAAAAAGTGAATGTCCTGCTAAAGGAAGACAGTGTAAAAAAACCCGTGCATGCAGTTTGTCACATCACAGATAAAAGGAAGGCGAGCTGTTTATTGATGCAGTAAGGAACTAATCGATGAATGAAACCTCTTATCTTTACAGCGATTGACAAACACGGAATGTAACGAACACATCCTACAAATACGAGCCTGATTGAAAGAAATAATGATAATCAAATCCTTGATGACAGCAACATTCAATAACACTCACAAAACAATTACTGTATATTGACAATCATGTTACGTTATTTTAAAATGTTCCCTTTTCTTTTCATAACTTCTACTTCTCCACTGCGATACGGGGTATATATATATAAATGTATATATATACCCGATCTACAATACATACTTTAGCATAGACAAGCCACACGCTGTGGCTAATTGTAGAGTCTTAAGCCTCTAACGCCGACATTGAGGTTGATTCCGAGAGGGTGTACTGACTATGTCAGCGCTACCGATTCATTTACCTTCGCATCTCCTTGGTTTGGGGCGTATGAAAAATATTAGGTTAGCAGAATCATGTTACGTTATTTTTAAAATTTTCCCTTTCTTAGCACAAGCACAGCTGAGAAGCTTCGATGCATGTACTCCATAGCGTTAAAAATAGCGCATTTAATCACACTTTCAATTCCAAACAAGCGGGAACTTTTGTCAATGCATGATTTCCTGGTACATCCATTACACTGATGCACACATCACAGCTACAAAAATGTTAGAGTCGGAATAAAGCGTTCCTCGACTGATCATTTCGACTACCGGCGAAGCCTTGATAAAAGCATGGTTTTGTGCACACTGAAAAGCAAGCAAAATTAGATGCATTACAGAAAGCGGACTTTGTGGCTCTTACTGGGGATCATTGGACTTCCGTGACCGTTAGTAATTCTAAATACATCTAATTACAAAATGTTCAATGATCACACTGTTTTAGCCTAATGTACAAAATAATTTTGGCTAATGTTACTCAGAGTTTAAAGAGTAAGCTGGTCAAATTACCTTTTATGTTTCTGACTTATTTTTTAAGAAGAAAAACTGCACTTTATGGTGAAATTTTGGTTATTATTATTTAAAGACAATACTATTCTGAAAATGTACTTAAAGTACTTAAACTACCACTTTATTTTTAAGTCTGCCCAATTTTAACCAGGGATGATATTTTTGTTTCTGTTTTGAATTCAAATGCAGTTTAAAAGCTTTTTTTTCAGAAATTAAAACAGCTTCAGTTTACAATATTCATGTCCATGTCTATTATTTGATTCTGTAAGCCCACTAAAACCGTTTTAAATAAAAAAAAAAAACATTTGCGATTTGGGGCAAATTCGTGTCGATTACATACGATTAATCAAGATTAATTCTTACACAGCCTCTAATTAATTGGATTAATTTTTTAATCGAGTCCCACCTAATATATATATGTAGATATATATATGTAGATTTGTATATATATGTGTATATACAGTATATATGTAGATATGTATATGTTGTATATACAGTATGTGTATATGTGTGTGTATATATACAGTATGTGTATATATGTATATGTATATATATGTATGTGTGTATATGTATATATATATATAACTGTATATATATATATGTGTATAGATGTGTGTATATATATATATATATATATATATATACCAGTAACACTCATGACAATTACATTGTCAATCATGTTACGTTATTATTAAAATGTTTCCTTTTCTTTTTACTTCTCAGCTGCCAATCTAGGGTATTTTGCTATATATATATATATATATAGATAGATAGATATATATTTATATATATATAGATAGATATATATAAATAGATAGATATGACAACAACACTCATATCAATGACAAAACAATTACATTAACAATCATCTTACGTTATATTTAAAATGTTTGCTTTTCTTTTTCATAACTTCTTTAACACACTACTTCTCCGCTCTTGAGCCTTGGTATTCTGCTAGTATATATATATATGACAGCAACACTCATCACTCACAACAGTGACAAAACAATTACATTGACAATCATGTTACGTTATTTTCAAAATGTTTCCTTTTCTTTTCATTGCTTCTTTAACATACTACTTCTCCGCTGAAGCCTTGGGTATTTTAGTATATATATACACACACACACACACACACATATATATATATATATATATATATATATATATATATATATATATGTGTGTGTGTGTGTGTGTGTGTGTGTGTGTGTGTATATATATACTAGCAAAACATATACATATCCATACATATATACAAATTTACACATATATATACACACGTCGTTTATCACGGTTAATTCGTTCCAGACTCTACCGTGATAAATGAATTTTCGCGAAGTAGGATTCTTTATTTATAAATCGAATATTTTCGCAGTTAAGAGTATAGAAAACCTGTTTACGACCTTCTAAATAAGTTTTTTTAACATTATTAGAGCCCTCTAGACATGAAATAACACCCTTTAGTCACCATTACACTCGTATTACCCAATATATTAGACAAAATAAGGCGACCGACTTTTATCCTCAATTTTTGTGCGCTCCATGTGTACATCAGGCATGTAAGTGTAGGGAATGAGAACATCAAAGTGCCCATTCATAACATCTCCTGAAAACCTAAGTTTTTTTTTATCCCCTCAAGTGCCTGTCCAAAGTCGTAAAATGTCAGCCCGAATCTCTACTGCTAAAGACGGAGTTTCTTGCACTAAATAAGCTATAGATGCGAATAAGCAAGCACCATCTCCCCTGATATTTACTACGCAGTGAGGCATTTGTACTCCATCAACATTAATTATTTCCAGAGACATAATTTTGTCTAATATTCCAGCGCATCATGCACAAAAGCAAGGGAACGGTGACAGCACCAGAACTCTGCTCACATCGTGTCGCTTCGTACCTCAAGCCGCAAGTAGTAAGTCTGTAATAAGCTTAATACCGCTACGCTTTGCACTCACAGGACAGAAGGACAATTCCGAACGCTTTTATCTAGTAGATTATTGTACTGTACATTTAATTGTACACAACCACTAACCTATGAAGGCACAACCTCAGTAGGAGAGTCTTCAGAGGTGGTGCAGTATCTTCAGCAGGTGCAGTGAAGAAGTACTAGGAGTAGGCAGTGGGTGTCTGGGTGCGCAGCTGAAGAACATCTTGAAAGGCAGTTGCTGGCGCTGTCTTTTCATATGCGTGAGGAGGCTTTTGTAGGGTATTGCCATCTTTAATCATATCCAAGAGTTTCACCTTCTCCTGGATAGTAAGCATCTTCCTCCGGCTTAGTTTTATTGTCAGAAGACTTAGAAAAAGCAGCACGTTTAGGAGCCATCGTAGGGCTTAGATAAAAGTTCTCAGAAAGCGCATGCGTAGTGACGTAAGCGTGTATGAGATAAAAATCGCAATAGTGAAGCCGCGAAAGTCGAAGCGTGATATAGCAAGGGATCACTATATATACATATATATATATATATATATATACATATATGTATACATATATATACATATATGTATACATATATACACATACATCCACATATATATACATATCTACATATACACACACACAAACACACATATATATATATATATATATATATATATATATAGATGTGAATTTGAGATTGCACTAATGCTGAAATTGCTTGCTGTTGCATCTTACAGTAATCAATGCCACCCTGTAAAAGTACATGTAACAAAACAAACACTTCCCTAATTAAATGCTGGCGAGCTCTGCCTAAAGTCAAATCAGAAGTAAATTACCTTAAAATGGATAAGCGTTTGTTCTGAGGAAAAAAAACTTTTATAAGCAGTTTTGGATCTAAAGATAGCTTCTACTATGCACTAAACTTATTTACTTAAACTTACAAGTTATAGGAGAAATTTGGTGATTTGGGAAAATATTGTACCTTGCCAAAGAACTTCAAGAAAACTGTATATATCTTCATTATTCATACAAGAGTTTGGAAAGGACTTTGTTAATCCTTAACACTAGAATCCCTGAAACCTATTAAAAAAAACTTGTAATTCCATGCCACCTTAAATTCTTTCGCACCTCTCCTCGTCAGCGTCTTTTGTTTTGCAAATGTGTTGATCAGTACAAGCAGCCTGCTATCTAATCCCCCCACCACCTCGGCTCAACTCAGGCAATAACTTCTCCCAGCTCAAAGCTCTTTGCATGTGAAGTGCCTGGAGTTGTATAGGGTTACTAATATATCGTTATTTAGAACACATGCATTTCATGTGCGTTCCGTGTTTACAACAATCTGTTTAAGTGTAGGATGAAAGGAAATGCAAGGCAAGAAATGCTGAACACATACCTAAAGAAGAAACTTTTTCCATGTTATACTACTAATGACGTGATGTGTATAATGTGTGAAGACTTTAGTCCAAATATCAAATAAACACATGTGCTTTTGTTCAAGAATATAACCAATGTAAAACAAAAAATCATTCAGTTTACATATTACTGTCAATGATTTAAAAACCCATGCTCAAATGTCAATCGACAGAAAGTTGATATGTATTTTTGGATGGTGCAGAGGTGAAAACTGCTGCCTTATAACCAAAAGGTTCTGGGTTTGAGTCCGGGCGCTCCAGGTTTTTGAGTAGTGAGCTGCTGTTTTTATTATTATAATATAATAAAAACATACAAAAACCTTACACCCAGTGTAAATTTTGGCTACTTGTAAAAGTTATTTCTATTCAGTTTTATTCTGTCTTTGACATTCACGTGGTACAACAAACTTGCCTCTCCCTCTCTCAGTTGATCTCCATTCTTTTCACAAGAGCAGTGATGACCATTTTTGGTGCTGTGGTTGATTCCTGCTCAGAACTATTTGTTGTACCGGCAATCAAAGATAGGATGTCTCATTACCGCTATCACTTGTGTAGAACGTGTGAAAAAGACAGGTTTGCTGCAATTTCAGACATCTGGCAATGTTTTGCTGAGAGCTGCATTTTGAGTTACAACCCAGGGCAAAGACTTTCCAAGTCTTTGGTCATAAAGCTGATGGAGCCATTTCTGGACAAAGGCAGAACCGTATCAACAGACAGCTTCTTCACTGCGCTTTCACTGGCTAATAGACTGCTGCACCACAACACAACTCTGCTTGGCACCATAAGTAAAATGGGACTTCTACCTGCAGCTAAAGTCACTTCAGTACGCGAGCAACTCTCAACGCTAGTGTTTAGATCTGGCTGTGTCATGCTGATGATGTATGCGCCTATTTGCAGTGCCACTCCTTATTCAGGAAAAGATCCCAGTCATCCCACAGGAGAAAGACTTTCCAAGACTAAGGTCATAAAAGCTTATGGAGCCGTTTCTGGACAAAGGCAGAATTGTAACAACAGTCGCATAAAGTGCGACAGGAGCTTCCACCTGCAGCTAAAGTCACTTTGCCCAAAAAGAAGTCTGTCTGCATTCTCAGTATCATTGCTCATGTACTGAAGTGACTTTACACATGTGCTTTGTCAGCATGCCCTTGTCGATCAAACACAGAAAGCTCTGTAGTTTACTGGTGACTTTACGCTCTAGGAAGATAAATAAAGGTAAGTAGGTAAATAACATTCAATCTGGCTTTTATATACAGTAAGTAAGTAACATATAAATATGTTTTGTGATTTTGTTTATATAAAAAACAATCACAAACAGGACTTTGGACGATACCATGGTGAGTTCTGTAGGCCCTGCTGTTTCGTTGAAGGACATGCGTGTGGCAGATTCACTGGCAGGACCACGCCCAACCTCTTGCTGCATCCGAATCCAAATCCAAGTAGGATATAACAAATTTGAAAAATAAGCAAACAAATCTATATATATACATGATCACTGTAATAACAATTGGATTTACTAGCAAAATGGTGTCATCAGCTGTCCATTTTACCTTAATGAGTACAAAATCTAAACAAGAGACAAATGAATAATCACAAAGGTGATTAACAGTCTTAATGGTGGCATGTTAGGGATACAGTTGACATATTTTCAGCTTAGTCTAATGACATTATTGCCCAGTGTATTTTGAGTTAAAAAAACTGTTCCTCCTGGCTGTAATTGTGTTGTTGAATAATGGAAATATATTTCTATTTAAAAAGAAACAGTGAATCAAGAACAAATATACATACTCTGAACATTAGGTCAATATAACACAAGTGTTCCAATAAAGAGAATATAGACACAACCCCTAGACTGTTACTGTAAAATTATGTAAAGCTATAATTCATGTGAAAGACAGTTAAAGAGAAAAAACTTTATTTATTTATTTTTTTTTGAGAAAGGATTATACTGTTAATAAAGAAAACTTTGGAAAAAATAGATTAAGTGTTTCTTCTCACCACAATAAACAGACCTCTACTAGTAAATTCTAGTTATTTTTGCACCAAGAAAAAAGTTAGAATAAAACAATGAGTATAATATGTAAAGTCTACGATTTAAAAGAATCAGGAAGGCATCCGGTGTAAAATGTTTCCAAATCAATATGCGGACAGATGATTCGCTGTGGCAACCCCTGACGGGAGCAGCCGAATAAAGAAGAAGTACTAGTTTACTGCAAAAAGTTTACCTTAAACTAGTCATCTGTCCAATCCCTGCCTACGACTTAATGCTGAGAAATGAGTAGGGAGAAAAGAATAGCAAGGTCACTTTAAAGGGTCAATGCAGAGCCTTGTTTTCTCTTTTGAAAATTTATTTAGAATTAGTAATGATTTAATGTAACTAATGTTACTAATTAGTACTTTTGAGATTTGGCATCAGGCTTGTTACCTAACTTTTTTGAGTGAATTTTTAAACTAAACTGAAGAGATACTTCTGTCAACACAGACCCGTGCCCCAGTCCACCTCAACTGCCTTTCAGACAGGTTGAGAATTTTAAAAATTTTGCACAGTGAGCATAAAAGATCAGGTGGCTGCCAATATCTATAAGATACTAGGCCATTGTTTGTTTTTATCATATGTATTTGTTTATTTGATTATTTGTTTTTGGAGATTCTGTAAAATTTTTATTTCCCCTTGGGGATAAATAGACTGCTATCTATCTTTCGAGCTGATCATTAGCCTTATTTAAACCAGAGGGGTAAATAGTCTTAAGTTTGAAAATCCAATGAGCTTCTCTATAGAGAAGGCTATTGTAATGCCCCTGACAAGGGTGTGGCTTCACAATGTCTAGAACTGTGTACTTTAAATCAAATTGTTGTGCCATAATGAAATGATTAACAGAGTGTTTTATCAAATGCTTTCCCAACATAAAATAGCAGGCAGAGACATATTGAAATAAATTAATAACCCCTTTTGTACTGCAATCGGATCTGTGAGTAAGCAGTATTATACCTGTTTTGGCCTGAATATTATTACCCTTAAGTACATTTGCACATCAACAACCATGTAAACAAAGGAAGCACCCAAAATTAAAGGCAAATGAAGTTGCATTGAGGTAAAAGGAAAGGATGTGTGTAAGTGGTTAACTAAACAATCTTTATTATTGCAACCTTAAGAAAAAGCTAACAAAAGTGGTTCAGAAAACACTGGATATAAATGTAGAATATGCTGGTGTTTTAATATGCAACGAAAGTGATCAGCATACTTTGAGAAAGTGAGATTACATACAGTTCTTTGGTTGACCATTCTTACATGTGGGTCAGTAGTAAACCTCTGTTAATAAATAATGATTGTTTATTAGTCATATTCACAGATCTTTTAGAGCAACACCTTTATAAAAAAAAAATTCCTTCATGACCTTATAAAATCTTGCTAGTCACAACAATTACAGCATAATATGAAAAACCTGAGAGAGTGGTAAAAGTGTTAATTAATGACTTTGGGTACAAACTGGAAGCATGGAGTAAACTGTTCCAGTCTATAGTTTTTTATACTGTGTAAAATGAAAGAAATCATCTGTGAGACAGAACTGTAGTGTTTACAAGGGGAGCTGACATAAAATCAAAATCCAGTGTGAAAGGTAGATTTTAATCACAACTATTAATATACTTAGGAAAGTTCAATAATGAGTCAACCTCCCCATTAAAGGTCAAAAAAACATAATTGAATAATTGTAACTATGCAACAACATGGTCAGAAACATTATCAAAGGAATATACAGAGCTATCTTCAAAATATGAAAATACATACTGGTTTTACTAGGGCTGAAAGCCACACCTGTTGCAACATCTTTATGTTGGCAGTAAAAAAAACAAAAAGTTAAAAAAATTCCACGTAGGAAATTTTATACTTTGTTTCAATATTAACAAACCTGTTAATTAATAACCTAAATTGAGTAAGTTCAAGTGTCATTTCACAGTGAGGTAAAGCTATCTTGACACCTAATATGCGTTTGTCATCACATACTTGAACCAAAATAGGCTAATAATATCTCTGAACCCAAAACAGACAAACATGCCTTTTATTATGCTGTACTGTTCAAGAGAAATGCAACAAAACCTTTCCTTGAGTTTTTTGTCAGACTTTTATGTAATTTTCTGAGAACCCATAAGCATCAACCAGGCAAGAAACTCTCACTTCTATAACTAGATTATGCCCAAAAACCTCCCTTTGTTTGACCAAATCTTTAAAAGAAATGATGGCTCAAGAGTGCAGTGTTTGGTGGAGAAGAGATTTATGCTTCTGGCTCATAGTACTTAACCTGCTTATAATCAAGTTTAGTGCAATTGTACACTGAAGGGTCTGGATCTGGAAAATACTCTTTGTTGGTGAGCTCCTAAGTCCTAGAAAACCCATCACCATCCTTAATAATTAAAACTGCTAATAGAGTGCTGATTTATACAGTGTTGTATGAAGTACAAATTGATAAAGGATGGTTTTTACCTTAACTCTTTTAGGGCGGATGTCGACAGGAGGGGTTGAGGGCGAATGTTGACTAAAGTCGACATCCAGGGATAGAGGGCGATAATCAGCTGTTAATGGCAACAAATCTCACTGTCACGTCACAGGCATTCCCTCTGTGCTTGGAGGAATGCTAGACTCGTTGACTCGGCAACTAATCCTAGCATGTGCGTGATTTGCGAAATGTAAACAATGGCAAGATGGCATCGACATGTGACAAGGGAGTGAAGCGAGTGCAGAAAAGAAAACACTCGGCAGACAATGTTTTGCGCATGCTGGAGTCGGACTCTGATTTTTCAGAATCGGATTTTATTGACAGTGATTAGGAGATCGAGCAAGAGAGTGAGAAGCTAGCATCAGCTGATCAAACACTAGCCTATGCCGCACCAGCGGATCTGCTGCCAGTTGAGCACCTTCGCGCAGCCAATGCATCTACGGCAAGGTTCGCGTGGTATAAATACACAGACATTGATCCGTTGAGAGCCGATCTGGCTACTGGACTTCACAAGACGGCATGGCTTGCTGTTGGACACGACAGATCACCAGCTACTGTACTTCAGGCTGCTCTCTCCTGATGCTGCTTTTCAGCTACCATTAGACGAGACAAATAGGTAGGCAGAGAAATTTTTTTAATCGCGGGCTGTGTTTGCATCGCATTCTCGTTTTTCAAAGTGTAAACCCACAACAAAAGACGAGATGAAGCGTGCTGTGGTATTACAAATAGAGATGGGACAGAACTGGTGATGTAACTTCAGGGAGCATTGGTCCAAACGTGCTTTGTCCCCTGGTGGCTTTGGACAGGTTATGCAGCATGGTGATAGGTACGTGCTGCTGCAAAGTTTTATTCACTTCTGTATTAAACAGAAGCAAATCCCATGGGGTGAGCCAGGCTATAATGCCATGCATAAAGTTAATAAAGTTTCAGAAGATGAAAAGAGGTGACAATACGGTTTTCATGCAGGCAGAAAACTTGGTGGCAGTGGAATGGCACGATGGCAAAAGGGTGACTTGTCTCTCTACAGTACACACTAACAATATATGTGAGAAAGTGCAGCAACAGACAATTGAAAAGTAGGCACCAAAGCAACACGTATTGTAAGCAGTGCAATGTGGCAATGTTGGCTGCTTTGAGCGAGATCAGACTTTGCTGTGTAAAATGTATGTGAAATCATAGAGTATGCAGGCTCATACAACATGCAAGACAGTAACATTTGTCAAAAGTAAATATTTTTTGTTGATTTGATATGTTAAACAATTGCTTTGTGTTCTATTTTAAAAAATGTTAGTTTTTAGAAAAATATTCAGCCCTGGGAGATAAGAAACAAAAAATAAATTAGCCCTAAAAGAGTTAAAGTTCCTTAATCAACCATCTTTGAGTATTGATTCATTATTAGTTTGAAAACAGAGTGAATAGGTGAAAAGTTAACATCAAATATTGCTAGGCTGAAACAGTCAGGCTTTGTATAAATTGTCTTAATATTCTTATCCATAGTGCCTGATGTCTTTGTCTCATCGAATTAAAGACAAAAAGTTATGGTTCCAAACCCTGTTCAAGCTGTCTTAGAAACACTGACCTTTACAGTATTTGAGCAAAGAGGCATACTCTAAAAAAGGAGAGCTGTAGGAGTTATTTTGTCAAGCATTTTTTTTTGTGTGTAAGAAAAATTTTTCTTGTTTACCATTTCAGGAAAACTCGGCATGTCAACATTCTTCTATTTATGGGTTATACAACAAAGCCACAGCTAGCCATTGTTACTCAGTGGTGTGAAGGATCAAGTCTTTACCACCACCTGCACATCATTGAAACAAAGTTTGAGATGATCAAACTAATTGATATTGCACGACAAACTGCACAAGGAATGGAGTGAGTATACTGTTTTAAATTAAAATTTTGTTCAATTTTAACTTTTGTAATACTTTTAATTAACCATTTAACCAGTTAAAACCATTCTAATGAAAGCCCTTATTTCTTCTATAAAATTATTTACCACTGTATTAAAACGAGAATGTTCATTTAACATTTAGCAGTCATGTTAATGTATATCTATATAGTTTTAGTAAAGAAACCAAATTCTAGCATGAATTACCATCATTGAAAGGGTCCAACTTATGGTGCAGAAAAGTATTTCTGAGCTTTTTACTTGCAACCCAAAACTGGGTAATGACAGAATCGTTACTAGTAATTCCATGTCTGTAGTAAATCCAGAACAAAGCAATGGTGGAATTCATGAACGTTAGCTTTATTTATGTGATAATTTATGTGGTGAATCATCTTAGAGTGAATTATTGTTTTTGATCAACCTTATGGGTAATGTGGTGGCTCTGAGGCTAGGGATCTGCACTGGCAATCGGAAGGTTACCAGTTCGAATCCCTTATATGCCAGAAGTGACTCTACTCCGTTGGGCTCTTAACACTAGAATCCCTGAAGCCTGCGAAAAAAGTCATAATGCCATGCCACCTTAAATTCCTTTGCATCTCTTCATCAGCGTCTTTGTTTTGCAAATGTGTCAATCAGCACAAGCAGCAAGCAGCTTGCTATCTTATCCCCCACCAATGCAGCGGAAGTTCTCCCAGCTCAAGTCTGTTTATATGAGTGTGAGGTGTCTGGAGTTGTATAGGCTAAATAATATATTGTTATTTGGAATATATACATTTCATGTGTGTTCCGTGCAACGATCTGGGCAAATGTAGGATGACAGGAAATGCGAGGCGAGAAGTGTTGTACACATAATTAAACACCAATCTAAAGCAATTTTTTTTCATGTTATAGTAATAATTGACAAAATGCTGATGTGAAGTGTATAATGTGTGAAGATTGAAGTTCAAATATCATATAAACACTTTCACAAAAGGTAAAACAAAACAAGTGAACTTGTATTGAAGCATATAACCGAAGAAAAAAAACTTATTCAATTTACATGTTGCTGTCAATGTGTGAAAACCAAAGCCCAAATATCAATTGCATGGCTGGTATAGCAGTAAGAATGACTGCTTCTAAATCAAGAAGTTGCAGGTTCAATCCCGGCTCTTTCCCGCATTTATCATTTTGACTAGTGAGCTGCTATTATTACTATTACATGATAAAAACATACATTTGATTTGGGTCTATAACAGCCGGTGTAAAGTTTTGCTCCTTGTAAAAGATATCGCTGAAGGGATATAAGCAGATACACAAACGCTGGTGAATCAAGTCTTCTTGGTATCTTGTTGTTACTTGAATTTTTTTTGTTCAGTTTTATTCTTGACTAAAAGCACATTTGTTTTGTTATGCCTTTGCAAAAGTGTTTGTTTTATATTCCAGCTAACACTTGAATAATATCAAATCTGTCTCTGCCCCTCTCGTGCATGCACACACACATCCATGCATGAAAATACAATTATTTGAAAACGCTGTCTTTTGAGCATTTTTTTTTTTCTACAATCTTGTCCAATCTCTGTGTTAAGGTGCATGATGCTGAGAATGCAGACAAACTTCTTTTTTTTCGGCACATACACCATTAGCATTACACTGCCAGATCTAAACACTAGCGTGGAGAATTGTTCCATCTGCAACTAAAGTCCCTTTAGTACACAAAGCTCACATCCCACTTAATAGTGCCAAGCAGAGTTGTATTGCGATGCAGCAGTCTTCTAGCCAGCAAACGCGACATGAAGAAATTGTTGTTACAGTTCTGCCTTCGTCCAGAAATGGCTTTATGACCACAGTCTCAGAAAGTTTTTCTCCTGTGGGACAACTAGGATCTTTTCCTAAATAAGGAGTAGCATGGCACAGGTACTTTGTCTAAAAATCTGCCGCAATCCAAAACTTTATGCCAAATTTGTGAGGCTTGGTTGAAGATATATTGCAAGAAAGGACGCCGGACCTTGGTTGGAAACAGGTGCTCTTCAACAGTAATATGTTGCCCTGGGCTGTAACTCAAAACACAGTTCTCACCAAAATGTTGCCACATGTCTGAGATCACAGCAAATCTGTTGTTTTTCACACATTCTGTATGGGTTGTCTTTATTGTCAAAGCGTAAATGCCGCATGATAATCTGACAGCAGTCACTGTATATTTGATTGTCGGTACAACAAATAGTTCTGAGCAGGCATCAGCAACAACTGTGGTCATCACTGCTATTGTGAAAAGAATGGAGATCAACTCAGAGAGGGAGAGGCAAGTTTGTTATACCACGTGAACGTGACTGAGAGAATAAAACTGAATAATAAAAAAAAAAAAAAACTTTTACAAGTAGCAAAAATTTACAACTGTTACAGACTCAAATCAAATGTGTTTTTATTATATAAACGTATGTTTTTATTATATAATGGTAACTAGCAAAATACCAGGCTTACAGCGTGAGAAGTAGTGTGTTAAAGAAGTAATGAAAAAGAAAAGGAAACATTTTAATAATAAAGTAACATGATTGACATTGCCATTGTCATGAGTGTTGCTGAGATATATATATATATATATATATATATATATACTGTGAAGGATGGCCGGCCATTTATCCAGCCAATACCCCCAAGCCGCCAGGTGGAGCCCTCCTTGTAGCATAGAGGTTCCCAGAAGACCAGCAGGGCATCATGGACAATGTGATTTTTATGCACAGCCCTGCTGGATGCCATAGGGACAACAAGAGGGAGCTGCAGGGAGGACCGAGGACTTCTTCAGGTGCCCTATGACCCGGAAGTTCGTCATAGGAAGAGCGGCGGCTTGGGGTGAAGAAAGAACTTTTACCTGACCCGGAAGTGATTGAGAATCACATGGACTGGGGATTAGGAACACTTCCGGATCAGGAAATATAAAAGGACTGTGGGAGCTCCCAGACGGCGAGCTGAGCTGGGTGGAAGAGTGGCAACGCGTCTGGATGCTGGAGGATTGTAGTATTTGTGATTATTGAGTATTTGTATTTGTATTGTGGAGGAGAGGGTGTTTTGTACACTGTGGAAGAGTAATAAAGTCGAATTGTGGACTTTTACCTGGTGTCTGGAGTTATGGACAGGGGTTCAAGGGAGCGAGAGCGCCCCCTATCTACCACAATACATACAGTGGGATGCAAAAGTTTGGGCAAACTTGTTAATAGTCATTATTTTCCTGTATAAATCGTTGGTTGTTACGTTAAAAAATGTCAGTTAAATATATCATATAGGAGACGCACACAGTGATATTTGAGAAGTGAAATGAAGTTTATTGGATTTACAGACCCCTGACCTACATACACAGGTGAATCCTATAATGAGAAAGAGTATTTAAGGGGGTCAATTGTAAGTTTCCCTCCTCCTTTAATTTTCTCTGAAGAGTAGCAACATGTGGGTCACAAAACAACTCTCAAATGACCTGAAGACAAAGATTGTTCACCATCATGGTTTAGGGGAAGGATACAGAAAGCTGTCCCAGAGATTTAAGCTGTCTGTTTCCACAGTTAGGAACATATTGAGGAAATGGAAGACCACAGGCTCAGTTCAAGTTAAGGCTCGAAGTGGCAGACCAAGAAAGATTTGGATAGACAGAAGCGGCGAATGGTGAGAACAGTCAGAGTCAACACACAGACCAGCACCAAAGACCTACAACATCATCTTGCAGCAGATGGAGTCACTGTGCATCGTTCAACCATTCGGCGCACTTTACACAAGGAGATGCTGTACGCGAGAGTGATGCAGAGGAAGCCTTTTCTCCGCCCACAGCACAAACAGAGCCACTTGAGGGTATGCTCAAGCACTTTTGGACAAGCCAGCTTCATTTTGGAATAAGGTGCTGTGGACTGATGAAACTAAAATTGAGTTATTTGGGCATAACAAGGGGCGTTATGCATGGAGGAAAAAGAACACAGCATTCCAAGAAAAACACCTGCTACCTACAGTAAAATATGGTGGTGGTTCCATCATGCTGTGGGGCTGTGTGGCCAGTGCTGGGACTGGGAATCTTGTCAAAGTTGAGGGACACATGGATTCCACTCAGTATCAGCAGATTCTGGAGACCAATGTCCAGGAATCAGTGACAAAGCTGAAGCTGCGCCGGGGCTGGATCTTTCAACAAGACAACAACCCGAAACACTGCTCAAAATCCACTAAGGCATTCATGCAGAGGAACAAGTACAATGTTCTGGAATGGCCATCTCAGTCCCCAGACCTGAATATAATTGAAAATCTGTGGTGTGAGTTAAAGAGAGCTGTCCATGCTCGGAAGCCATCAAACCTGAATGAACTAGAGATGTTTTGTAAAGAGGAATGGTCCAAAATACCTTCAACCACAATCCAGACTCTCATTGGAACCTACAGGAAGCGTTTAGAGGCTGTAATTTCTGCAAAAGCGGATCTACTAAATATTGATTTCATTTCTTTTTGTGGTGCCCAAATTTATTATGCACCTGCCTGATTTTGTTTGAACAATTATTGCACACTTTCTGTAAATCCAATAAACTTCATTTCACTTCTCAAATATCACTGTGTGTGTCTCCTATATGATATATTTAACTGACATTTTTATCGTAACAACCAACGATTTATACAGGAAAATAATGACTATTAACAAGGTTGCCCAAACTTTTGCATCCCACTGTATATATATATATATATATATATATATATATATATATATATATATATATATATATATATATATATATATATACGCATATATACAGTATATATACATATACATCCACATATATATGCATACATACTGTATGTATATATATATGTGTGTGTGTGTATGTATATATATATATATATATATATATATATATATATATATATATATATTAGGGGTGGGACTCGATTAAAAAAAAATAATCTAATTAATTGGAGGCTTTGTAATTAATTAATCTTGATTCATTGCATGTAATCGCACACATAAATTTGCCCCAAAGCGCAAATGTTTTTTTTTAATTTAAAAGGGTTTTAGTGGGCGACAGAATCAAATAATAGATATGGACACGAATATTGTAAACTCAAGCTCTTTTAATTTCTGAAAAAAAAATGCATTTAAACTGCATTTCAATTCAAATCAGAATCATCATCCGTGGCTAAAATTGGGCAGACTTAAAAAGTGGTATTCTAAGTACTTTAAGTACATGTTCAGAATGGTATTGTCTTTAAATAATAATAAGAAAAATTTCAACATAAAGTGCAGTTTTTCATCTTAAAACAATAAGGCAGAAACATAAAAGTTAATTTGACCAGGTTCACCTTTAAACTCTTGAGTAACCTTAGCCAAAATTATTTTGTACATTAGGCTAAAACACTGTGACCATTGAACATTTTGTAATTAGATGTAATTAAAATTACTAACAGTCACGGAAGTCCAATGATCCACAATAAGAGCCAAAAAGTCCGCTTTCTGTAATGCATCTAATTTTGCTTGCTTTTCAGTGTCATAAACCTGTTGAATTTTACTTCAAATAGTCTCTCGGCACGGCAGTTGAAAAGTTGGATGACCTGACGCTAACTGTAGCACATTTTCTAACCCCCTATCTTGCAGCACTGTTAGTGGTCTACAGTCCAAAGCAATCCATTTTGCGAGAGAATTTGTAAGTTTGACCGATGTTGACTTACTAATTTTGGTCCTGAAGCCAGTCATTTCATCAGTTTTGGGCTGCCAACACCTTTTGTTGGTACTCAAACTCGTACTTCTAGTGCTAACAGCATACACAGTTTCTGTGTTCGCTGTAACATGTTTTGCATTTAGATGGTACCGTAAGGTTGAAGTGCCTCGATGTTATGCAAACTCCTTTTTGCACAGTTTGCACAAAACCACGCTTTTATCAAGGCTTCTGTCGGGTAGTCTTTTGAAATGAAATTTTCCTCCAATCAGTCCTAGCAACACACTTTCTTCCGACTCTTATATTTTTGTAGCTTTCATGTGTGCATCAATGTAATCGGTGTACCAGGAAATCATGCATTGACAGAAGTTCCCCTTTGCCTGGAATGCAAAGTATGATTAAATGCATTATTTTTTAATACGTTATGAAGCACATGCATCAAAGCTTCTCAGCTGTGCTTGTGCTAAGAAAAGGAAACATTTTAAAAATAAAGTAACATGATTGTCAATTTTACCTTTTTGAAAGTGGTGCCTGGAGGATTCAGAGTGTGCATAAACTCTAGAGACGGAGTGTGTATTAACTTGTGGATTTTTCTGTGAGTATTTGGTGGCAGCGTGACAAAGTAGCTTCCGCAAGACCGCGTTAGCTGCGAAGCTCAGCTCAGAGTGAAATGAGGTGAATGGGGGAGGATGACGTCACTCCCCCACCCGCCTCAACTGTCAATCCCCCCACAAACACAGTCTCTCGGAATTTGCATAAGCACAGCCCTTCACCAGCAATTTTAACTTAGTTACAAAGTGATCAAAACTCTCGTTTATACCCTGCGTCCTCTCATTAAACTTGTATCCGCATTAGTTAGTGGGCATGACAAGCGGCAGCGCCAGCCTGTCTATGAACTTAATTTAAACTTTAGGTTTACACCGTGCTTTGTTTCCGAAGTAGCTGCAATCATGAATATGCCTGTATACGTCACTGTGCATGACAAACGGCAGTGGGAGTGTGTCTATAAACTTAATTTAAACTTATGGTTTACACCGTGCTTTGTTTCCGCAGTAGCTGCACTTATAAATATGCTTGTATGTGTCACTTGCTCGCTTCCTATTGTTTCGCTGCCTTCTCAATTGTATAATTCATGTTTTCTTCAGCGCTTTTTGGAGCTCTTCCTTGTTTTCTACGTACTGCGCTCACAGTCAGTTCACGTGATTACGTGGGAGGCGTGATGATGTTAAACGAAACCCCGCCCCCCACGGCCATCAAGCTGAACTCCATTTCAGTATATGGAGAAAAATAGGTTCCAGTTATGACCATTACACGTAGAATTTCGAAATGAAACCTGCCCAACTTTTGTAAGTAAGCTGTAAGGAATGAGCCTGCCAAATTTCAGCCTTCCACCCACACGGGAAGTTGGAGAATTAGTGATGAGTGAGTGAGTGAGGGCTTTGCCTTTTATTAGTATAGACTAGCAGAATACCCGCGCTTCACAGCGGAGAAGTAGTGTGTTAAAGAAGTTCTGACAAAGAAAAGGAAAAATTTTTAAAATAATGTAACATGATTGTTAATGTAATTGTTTTGTCATTGATATGAGTGTTGTTGTCATATCTCTCTCTATATACTGTATATATATATATATATATATATATACACAGTAATCCCTCCTCGATTGCGGGGGTTGCGCTCCAGAACCCCCCACGATAGGTGAAAATCCGTGAAGTAGAAACCATATGTTTGTATGGTTATTTTTATAAATTTTAAGCCCTTATAAACTCTCCCACACTGTTAACATTATTAGAGCCCTCTAGACATGAAATAACACCCTTTAGTCAAAAGTTTAAACTGTGCTCCATGACAAGACAGAGATGACAGTTCTTTCTCACAATTAAAAGAATGCAAACATATCTTCCTCTTCAAAGAAGTGTCTGCATCAGGAGCAGAGAATTTCAGAGAGAGTGAGAGCACTCGCAAAGAAAAGCAAACAATCAAAAAATCAATACGTATGCTTTTAAGTTTGCCGAAGCACCACAGTAAAGCGCCATTTTTTAGAGTAGCGTCAGTATCTTCTAAGCAAAAAGCCTCTGTGCAAACAGCCCCTCTGCTCACATCCCCTCCGTCAGGCGCAGAGAACGTCAGAGAGAGAGAGAGAGCGCGAGATTAAAGCAAACAATCAAAAAATCAATACGTGTGCTTTTGTACTTTTAAGTGTGCGGAAGCACCTCGATAAAGTGGCATTTCTTAGAGGAGCGTCCGTATCCACTAGGCAAACAGCTTATATGCAAACAGCACCTCTGCTCACACCTCCTCCATCAGGCGCAGAGAATGTCAGAGAGGGTGAGATAGAGGCAGAGACAAGCAAACAATCAAGCACCACGTGGGAAGCATATCTTATACCATTGAGTAGTTTTAGTTAATATGTAATACATGCTCTGATTGGGTAGCTTCTAAGCCATCCGCCAATAGCGTCCCTTGTATGAAATCAATTGGACAAACAAACTGAGGAAGCATGTACAATAAATTAAAAGACCCATTGTCCGCAGAAATCCGCAAACCAGCGAAAAATCCGTGATATATATTTAGATATGCTTACATTTAAAATCCGCGATAGAGTGAAGCTGCGAAAGTCGAAGCGCGATATAGCGAGGGATTACTTATTATATATATATATATAGTGAAATATAGCGGCCCGGACACACACAGGCAGACACCGTTTCACTCATCACCCACGTTTATTTACAGTTATATTTACAAATAGTCAAATGCACCACCACCAACCCCCAAGTCTAGGCTGTCAACAGACACTGTCTTCCCAAGTCCAGGCTCTCACTAGCCATTTTCTTGTCCCACAACACACTCGGGCCTCTTCTCACTTCCTCTGCCACGACCTTGTCCTCCTCCTCACCCGACTCCAGCCTTGATTGCAGGGTGGCGGCTCCTTAAGTAGGTGGCTGATTGGTGACCACACCCAGCCACCTGCCACAATACTCCCCCGCTAGCTGGGACCTCCCGGTACCAGCGGACCATTCCGCAAGGACGAAGACGCCTCGGCGCATAGCCGACACATTGCAGGGTAGGGCCCGAGCCTGTAAAAAAAAATAGAAAAACAAGGGGCGGAGACATTGCCCTGATGCAGCACCTCGGCTCGTCCTCTCCGCTGGGCCAACGTTCTCCGCTCCGATTGGCCCTCTGTTGCTCCCTCTTTCGGCTTCCTCCTGCGGTAAGTCCGCCTCCCGCGCTGCGGGGTTTTTCTCTGCCTCTGTAAAGGCCGGCCCTTCGCGGGACGCATGCACCCAGCGACACGTCCTCCCTTGTCGGAGGAACTGGCTTCCCCAAGCCGCTTCCTCCGCCTACTTTGGGACGCCGTGGCGGCTTGGATCTGCACATTGTAAGAGCGCAGACCCGGCCCCGCTGCTGTCCGGAGCTTTACGGGGTTGGTCTCTCCTACCTTCCCCGCTGTACCTCTCCGTCCAGGAGCTCCTGCACTCCGCCGATCCTCACTTGCCTGCGGCTCTCGATCCGACACCACTGCCGTCCCTCCTGACTGCAGCGTCTCCGCCCAGAGGGCACATCGCTCGGCCGGCGGCAACAGCACAAGGCGCAGTTCTTGCAGCTCCTGTAAGATCGCCGCCAAGGAGAAAGAAGCAGCTGGCGGAGGACTTACCATGTGAGTAGTTCCACCTGCCAACTGCTCTCCGTGAGCCTTTCCCCGCGGCCCACTCGGGTTTCTTGGGCACACAGGACGGACATTCCCTGCTCTCGCCTTCAAACAATTTCCACCGAGAGAACAGGACACGCTGTCCAATCCCGCCCTTCTAACGTGGAGGAACTTCTGGTCGGCCATCACGCACTCCTGTCTCATGGGAGAGCGTCTCTCCAGGCAGCATCGCTGCTGCTGCGACTTCCACAGCTCCAGCCTCACCTTCTTGGCAGTCCCCTTGCTGGGCTCCGTAAAGGTGAGCCGCCCCTCTAGAACAAAGTCCTTCATTGGATCCTCTGTGGTCCATAGAGCACTTCGTTGCGGCGGGGTTGGGTGCACGTCGCCCCTGCAGCACATGGGTGGGCTCCCCTGTTGTGCCGGGACCTTCACAGACTTATTTTTCACTGCATGTCCCCACCATAACCCAGGTGTAGCATCCTGCCGGCTACGCCACTGTGAAATATAGCGGCCCGGACACACACAGGCAGACACAGTTTCACTCATCACCCACGTTTATTTACAGTTATATTTACAAATAGTCAAGTGCTCCGCCACCAAACTCCCATCCCCGCCCCCCAAAAAATACCGCCAAGTCTAGGCTCTCAAAAGCCACTGTCTTCCCAAGTCCAGGCTCTCACTAGCCACTTTATTGTCCCACAACACACTCGGGCCTCTCCTAACTTCTTCTGCCACGACCTCGTCTTCCTCCTCACCCGACTCCAGCCTTGATTGCAGGGTGGCGGCTCCTTGAGTAGGTGGCTGATTGGTGACCACACCCTGCCACTAAATATATATATATAGATATAGATATAGATAGATAGATACTTTATTAATCCCAAGGAGAAATTCACATAATCCAGCATCAGTATACTGATACAAAGAAACAATATTAAATTAAATAGTAATAAAAATGAAAAGAATTAAAATAAAATTAATGTTCATTTACTCCCGGGTGGAATTGAAGAGTCGCATAGTGTGGGGAGGAACGATCTCCTCAGTCTGTCAGTGGAGCAGGACAGTGACAAAAGTCTGTCACTGAAGCTACTCCTCTGCCTGGAGATGACACTGTTAAGTGGATGCAGTGGATTCTTCATGATTGACAGGAGTTTGCTTAGTGCCCGTCGCTCTGCCACAGATGTTAAACTGTCCAACTTTAATCCTACAATGGAGCCTGCCTTCTTAACAAGTTTGTCCAGGCGTGAGGCGTCTTTCATCTTTATGCTGCCACCCCAGCACACCACCACGTAGAAGAGGGCACTCGCCACAACCGTCTGGTAGAACATCTGCAGCATCTTACTGCAGATGTTGAAGGATGCCAACCTTCTCAGAAAGTATAGTCTGCTCTGACCTTTCTTACATAGAGCATCAGTATTGGCAGTCCAGTCCAATTTGTCATCCAGCTGCACTCCCAGATATTTATAGGTCTGCACCCTCTGCACACAGTCACCTCTGATGATCACAGGGTCCATGAGGGGCCTGGGCCTCCTAAAATCCACCACCAGCTCCTTGGTCTTGCTGGTGTTAAGGTGTAAGTGGTTTGAGTCGCACCATTTAACAAAGTCTTTGATTAACTTTCTGTACTCCTCCTCCTGCCCACTCCTGATGCAGCCCACAATAGCAGTGTCATCAGCGAACTTTTGCACGTGGCAGGACTCGAGTCATATTGGAAGTCTGATGTATATAGATTGAACAGGACCGGAGAAAGTACAGTCCCCTCGGCCTTGTATTGCTGCACACAATGTCAGACCTGCAGTTCCCAAGGCGCACATATTGAGGTCTGTCTGTAAGATAGTCCACAATCCATGCCACAAGGTGTGAATCTACTCCCATCTCAGTCAGCTTATCCCTAAGGAGCAGAGGTTGGATGGTGTTGAAGGCGCTAGAGAAGTCCAAAACATAATTCTTACAGCACCACTGCCTCTGTCCAGGTGGGAGAGGGATCGTGAAGCATATAGATGATGGCATCCTCCGCTCCCACCTTCTCCTGGTATGCGAACTGCAGAGGGTCGAGGGCGTGGCGGACCTGTGGCCTCAGGTGGTGAAGCAGCAGCCTCCATGGTCTTCATCAGATGTGACGTCAGAGCAACAGGCGGAAGTCATTCAGCTCACTAGGACGTGATACCTTTGGGACAGGAGTGATACAAGATGTTTTCCAAAGCCTGGGACTCTCCCTGTTCCAGGCTCAGGTTGAAGATGCGCTGTAGAGGACTCCCCAGTTCCAACGCACAGGCCTTCAGCAATCGTGGCGATACACCATCTGGACCCGCTGCTTTGCTGGCACAAAGTCTTTTCAGCTCTCTGCTCACCTGGGCTGCTGTAATTGTGGGTGGGGATGTCTCACCTATGCTGGTATCAGCAGAAGGATGGTTGGAGGATGCAGTACTCGAGGTGAGAGTGGGTTACTGTGATCAAACCTATTAAAGAAGTTGTTCATTTGGTTTGCTTCTCCACGTCTGTCTCGATGGCGGCACCCGCTTGAGCTGCAGCCAGTGATAATCTTCATCCCATCCCACACTTCCTTCATACTGTTGTTCTGCAACTTCTGCTCCAGCTTTCTCCTGTACTGCTCTTTCGCCCTGAGCTGGACTCGGAGTTCCTTCTGCACGCACTTCAGCTCATGCTTATCACCACCTTTAAAAGCCCTTTTCTTCTGGTTCAAAAGGCCCTTGATGTCACTTGTAATCCATGGCTTGTTGTTAGCATAGCAGCATACTGTTCTTACTGGAACTACAATGTCCATACAGAAGTTGATGTAATCAGTTGTGCATTCAACAGCCTCTTCAATGTTCTCACTATGTGACCCAGCAATATATCCCAGTCTGTAGTTCCAAAGCAGTCTCTCAGAGTCTGCTCTGCCTCAGGGGACCACTTCCTGAATGAGCGTGTGGTTGTAGGTAGCGCCCTCACTCTTGGTTTGTATTGAGGCTGAAGCAGAACCAGGTTATGATCTGCTTTCCCAAGCGCAGGCAGTGGGGTGGCGCTGTATGCGTCTTTAACGTTTGCATATAGTAGGTCAATAGTCCTGTTTCCCCGAGTGTTACAATCCACATACTGGGAGAAGGCAGGTAATGTTTTATCCAGCGTTACATGGTTAAAGTCTCCAGCGATTAGCACAAGTGCCTCAGGGTGCTGCGTTTGTAACTTAGCAACTGCGGAATGGATGATGTCACTCGCCATCTCGCGTTAAGCTTGAGGGGATGTAAACAATAACAGCAATCACGTGTCCAAACTCTCTGGGCAAGTAATAGGGGCGCAGACTTACGGCCAACAGTTCGATGTCCCTGCAGCAAGTGGAGATTTTAACGTTTACATGTCCTGAGTTGCACCACTTTGTATTGACATAGAGAGCGAGTCCTCCTCCTTTCTTCTTTCCACAGGTACTTGCGTCTCTGTCCGCTCTAACTGTGCTAAACCCGGGTAGCTCCACGTTAGCATCTGGGATGATAGGCGTTAGCCACGTTTCACTAAAACACAGCAAGCTGCATTCTCTGTAGGTTCTGACATTTTTCACCAGCACAGCCAGTTCATCGATCTTATTTGGTAGTGAGTTTACATTTCCCAGGATCACAGAAGGCACCGACGGTTTATAACGCCATTTTCTCTCAAGTTGTCTCAATTTAATCTTATTTTTTATCTTTATAGATATAGATATATATAGATATAGATATATATAGATATAGCAAAATACCAGCATACGGGAGTAAAAAGAAAAGGAATCATTTTAATAATAACGTAACATGATTGACAATGTAATTGTTTTGTCATTGTCATGAGTGTTGCTGGCATATATATATACATACATGTTTACATATATACACACACATATATACACACACACATATACTATGGGGTGCCAAACAAGCAAATACGCGTACATTGATTTTCTGAATATATAAAGTCGGCATCAGAATATATAAAGTCAAAACTTGAATATATAAAGTCAGCTCTGGAATATATAAAGTCAAAACCTGAATATATAAAGTCAGCGTCAGAATTTATAAAGTCATTCCTGAATATATAAAGTAAAAGTCAAAATCTATTGATTGAAACGACTCTGAACTGAGCTAAGTTAACAAAAACATATTCAGAAAAATAAATAAAAAAAACACTGTTCGGTTAATGTTTTGAAAATGATGCATGTGCCCTGCCCAGGATTGGTTCCTGCCTTGCTCCCAGTGTTGGCTGGGATTGACTCCAGCAGACCCCCGTGACCCTGTGGTTAGATTCTACGGGTTGGGAAATGGATGGATATTCCAGCGCTGACTTTATTTATTCCGACAGTGACTTTATATAATCAAGTTTTGACTTTATATATTCTGGAATGACTTTATATTTACAAGTTTTGACTTTATATAGTTAAATTTAGTCATCATTTCTTCACAATAGAAATTTAAAGACTAAATTCAACTTCCATTCCTACCAAAGATATTTCTGGCGACTAAATAGAACCTACTTATATCCAAATTCGAGCTATTGAGCTGTCGCCTGCCTGCCTGAATAAGTCACCCTCGCTTCGCTCTTACTTTTTTACCGTTCATTTAATCATGGCTAGTGGCGGAAAAATTATAAAATGGAAGGAGGATTACACTGAGTATGGCTTTACCAAAACAATTATTCATGGCGAATAAAGTATCAATTATTCATAAAGCTTCAATTGGTGGTCTGTTTTTCTGTGTTAACCTCATATTTTTTCATACTTCTTCTCAAACCAAGGGGGTGCGAGGGTAAAATGAATCGGGAAGCGCTGATTAATGTAATCGGTGTACCAGGAAATCATGCATTGACAGAAGTTCCCCTTTGCTTGGAATGCAAAGTGTGATTAAATGCATTATTTTTTAACGCGTTATGGAGCACATGCATCGAAGCTTCTCAGCTGTGCTTGTGCTAAGAAAAGGAAACATTTTAAAAATAACGTAACACGATTGTCAATGTAACCTTTTGTAAGAAGTGCCTGGAGGATTCAGTGTGGAGAAACTCTAGAGACAGTGTGTGTATTAACTTGTGGATTTTTCTGTGAGTATTTGGTGGCAGCGTCACAAAGTCACTTCCGTAAGACTGCGTTAGCTGCGGAGCTCAGCTCAGAGTGAAATGAGGTGAATGGGAGGGGAGAGGATGACGTGACTCCCCCACCCGCCTTAACTGTCAATCCCCCACAAACACAGTCTCTCGGAATTTGCATAAGCACAGCCCTTCACCTGCAATTTTAACTTAGTTACAAAGTGATCAAAACTCTCATTTATATCCTGTGTCCTCTCATTAAACTTGTATCCCGCATTAGCCGTGGGCATGACAAACACCAGCGGCAGCCTGTCTATGAACTTAATTTAAACTTTAGGTTTACACCGTTCTTTGTTTCCGAAGTAGCAGCACTCATGAATATGGTTGTATATGTCACTCGCTCGCTTCTTATTGTTTCGCTGCCTTCTCAATTATATAATGCATGTTTTCTTCAGCGCTTTTTGGAGCTCTTCCTTGTTTTCTACGTACTGCATTGACAGTCAGTTCACGTGATTACGTGGGAGGCGTGATGATGTCACACGAAACTCCGCCCCCCACGGCTTTCGAGCTCAACTCCATTACAGTTAATGGAGAAAAATACCTTCCAGTTATGACCATTAGGCGTAGAATTTCGAAATGAAACCTGCCCAACTTTTGTAAGTAAGCTGTAAGGAATGAGCCTGCCAAATTTCAGCCTTCTACCTACACGGGAAGTTGGAGAATTAGTGATGAGTCAGTGAGTGAGTGAGGGCTTTGCCTTTTATTAGTATAGATAATAATAGCAGCTCACTAGTCAAAATGGAACATACAAGAAAGACATGGGATCAAACCTCTTGATTTAAAAGCAGCCGTTCTTACGTTCTTATCTCTAAACCAGCCATGCAATCGATAAATGGGCTTTGGTTTTTAAATATTAAGAGCAATATGTAAATTGAATAATTTCTTTGTCTTTGGTTATATTCCTAAATAAAGGGGCACTTGTTTCGTAATACCTTTTGTAAAAGTATTTATTTGATATTTGGACTTAAGTCTTTACACATTATACACTTCACGTCAACATTTTGTCAATTATTACTATAACATGAAAAAAAATTTGTTTTAGTTATGTGTTCAACATTTCTTGCCTCGCATTTCCTGTCATCCTACATTTACCCAGTTGTAGACATGGAACATACGTGAAATGTATGTATTCCAAATAACGATATGTTTTTTACTCTACAATTCCAAACACCTAACTCCCAAATAAACAGACTTGAGCTGGGAGAACTTTGTGTACGACTTCAGCTGCGTCGGCGGAGGGGATGGGATAGCAGGCTGCTTGCGCTGATTGACACATTTGCAAAACAAAGATGCTGATGAAGGGTTGTGAAGGAATTTAAGGTGGCCCGGCATTATGACTTTTTTCATAGGCTTCAGGGATTCTAGTGTTAAACAAGGCCTTTAACCTGCAATTGCTTTAAATTGCCACTTTTTCAGTCTGTCTTTGTGAATTAGTGCTTAATTTTTACATAGGCTTTGTTTGTAAAACTGTGGATTCATTTAGAATATTCTAATCTGTAACATGAGTTTTTGTACTGACTTGTAAAAACATTGTAATGGCCTGGGTGTTCCAATAGTCATGTCTAAGGATGACATGAGCAATGATGACACAAACAACAAGATTAGTGCAAGATGCTTGGTGCTTTAATTCAATCCAAATTCTCCATATTGTAGTGCAAAATCTTCAAATAAATAAATCAATAAATAATCCATATAATTGTCTGCGGAGGTTAAAACATTAAAGAAATAAATCCGCACAGGCTAAAATATACAGGATCTGTCCCTTGAAAACCATTATAAGCCTTTGTGCTCTTTTATAAAACAGTTATCCCTGCAGCTTACCTTTCAGGTCTTCTCTGCAACAGGAGACGTCCACCGACAGGCATAGTCATCCCACATCTGGCTAGTGTCCCTCACTGCCCTCTTTCGGCATCTTTGGAGACTCTGAGTCCTGTTCCTTTTCCACTCGTCATTCCCCCATGTCAGCGGAGAACATTTGGAGCAGTTGGTTGTTCCTGCTCCTAGGGTGCTCAGCAGGATCGCCCCTACCTCTTTAAGCACTGTCTACTCATTCTTTTTGGGGCTATTCCTGACAACCTCTCCATACAGTTCCCTATCTTGACATTCCTCCTTTGTCTACTTTTCATTTTCATTTTAACCTTCAGTCTTCTTGATGTTTCTCCTTTTTTGGTATCCCTCTCAGACTCCTTTCTATACTAATAGGGGTGCAGGTGTGCTGATTACGGTTATGGATTACAGAGCACTTATGAGGCAGTTAGCTGCACTGCATGCATTTACACTTGAATGCCTGATCAACTGATCACCCCATCAACACCTTGGAGCTACTCCATCATGCTATAACATATACCTACACTCATCCAGAGGCTTTGTGCACTGCTATTAATTAAAGCAAAACCGTACATTGACAGAGACCCTAAATGTGTCCTACTACAAACTGGATCTTTAACATTTTTTTGCTCCTTCACAAGATAAATGGATTACACTTTGTAGCATTTTATGTAAATCTCCCAAAACGGCAGAATCTAAAGTTCAGATCCTATAATGGTCTGTGGTTTGCATAGTATTCCATGTATGCATATGATTTTGTCATTTTAGTCTGAGTTCCTCTCAAATCATCAAAAAAGTGCTTATCAGATTAATTTCTGCCTCTTAGTGTGCCCAATCCTCTTGACAAATGGATGGAATACTTGTAAAAACTATGCTAAATTGCTCATAGAAGTTATAACTATTTTCATTTTGTTATGGAAATGTTGGTTATGTCACTCCAAACAAAGTCATGAATCCCTAACAAAGGAACATGTGATTTAGACTTTTTTGATGAGTATCTGTCTGCATTATTAACACAAGAGCTGTATATAATAAAGACAAAAATAAAAATAAATTAAAAAAAAAAGCCTAAACGGGAATGTAGAAAGACATGGTAATAAACTAAATATTAACAGCCATTTGTTATCCTGTATGTGATTGAGAAGATAAAATGCAGTATTAAATAAAAAATTATATAAAAAACACTGTGGTACAGTACAGATGGCAGCTAATTCAGACCAATTCATATAGTAATCTTTTTTTGTTTTGTCCTTTTTTTATTCTTAAACAATAATATAGTTTATAGCAGTTCAAAGGTAGGACAGAAGTGTTTTCTTAATTGAAGCTGAAAGCTAAAGGTTTTCATGTTATTTTTTTGTTGAATGATGAATTATTCTACTTTTAGGTTCCTTAATTTATTTTTGCTAATTCAGTTGTACATTCTTCACTTGGACAAAACAGAAAGTAAATGTGAATATGTTGTTTTTTCAGAAATTCTGAAAGCATATTCATCATGTATTTATGTATAGTGTTTCTATCATCATTGTAAACATAGAATTATACTTTCATTTTCACCAACACAACTCTAATCCAGTATTTTTTCTTTTAGCTATTTGCACGCTAAATCTATCATCCACAGAGATCTTAAAAGCAACAGTATCCTTTTAATACCATGAGGTGTTTTTACACATTGGTTCCAAGTAAGGCAGTGTAGTGAATTTGATTTGCTTTCATAGATATCTACAAAACAATAAATATTTAAACAGTGACTTCACAATAATTGCACATAATCAGAATCATCTGCATGTAGGACAAGTTACTACTTTAGGTTGGAAAGAAAATCTTAACTGGGACGGTCTGGCTGTATGTGTGAGTGTGCCCAGCAATGAACAGGGTGATTCATGTCTTGCATGCAGAGTAGTCAGAATATGCTCTAGCTCCCTGTGACATTTGAATAAAAATTAATGAATAGACGAATGTTTAAGTCTAAAAAAAAAAATTCAGTCTTTCCTTAACTTATCTTACAAAGATATTTTCTTGCATGAAGACCTTACAGTAAAGATAGGTGATTTTGGATTGGCAACTGTGAAGTCTAGATGGAGTGGATCACACCAGTTTGAGCAGTTATCAGGATCTATTCTTTGGATGGTATGTATTTCCTACTTTATTTCCTATTTGTTTCATAATTACTTTTAAATTCCTAAGCAAAACACTTGAGAGGAGCGGATCTTATTGTATGCTAAAGTACACTTTCATAATTGTTTTGGTTCATTCCATTCTGTGAATTTTTTACCCAAACTCACTGTGCTTTTATGGCTATTATTTAACATCTGCTCTGCTCAATCTTGCCTTGTTTTTTCAGTCTGTAATCCTGTACTACTCATTGCCACACTTGCTGTTCTTCACTTTAAACATTTGGGCAAAATGTATTAGCCTTGCTGCTTAGTTTATGTTTGCAATGTTTTTATTACAGCAGTAACTAAAGACAACAATTAATGAAACCTGTTTAATGGAAAAGGGTCTGGCTGCATTCCTCCCGTGGCAGATCCCTCCTTGGCTGCTCCAGCCACCACACCCTGTGATGTCATTCTAGAGCATGTGACTGTAGGTGTGAAGTACAAATTTTTGGCACTCGGCTGTCTCAAATATATGCTGTTCACTGCGTCCCCTAGGCTAAAATATTTGTTTAGTGGATAAATGTGTGTGTGTTAAATAGGATATGAAAGCTGAGCATTAATTAGTCATATGTAACTGCATTTCACTAATAAAGTCCATTTTTCATACATATATAAGTGTAAGGCTTCAGTAATAAAAGAGACCTTACTATTTCTACGATAGTTAAAATGTGCCTAAAAAAATAGTTATATTCTGCGTACATGTAACCAACTTATTTCTAAAAATACTCTTGTGTTAAATGTACTGTGACAATTTCTGTGAGTCAATGTGGATGTTCAGCATTAATAAGTGTGGCTGTATTTCACTGATAAAGTCTAATGCCATAAATTAACAAGGACGCCACTTCAATAATAAACAATGCTGTACTGTTTCTACTTTTTTACCTTAGTAGAAATCTCTTTAAAAATAATTGCAGTGCATGTGTCTCTATACTGTAGTTGTATAGTTTGTGTTAAATTGGGGCATCATCTCATGGAAATAACCACTTCTTAGAAATTCACAGAATTTGACATATACGTTTAGAAAGATACTTCTGTGAATTATGAGTTTAGTCAACAGCTTGAGCTTTGAGTGTTAAAGATTAAACCAGGAGCAAATTAATTAATGCAAAAATCACCTAGTTAGAGATGAATTCGTTATTTTTGTTTGGGCCAGTAATTTGAATCCAAATGTTTCATATTTGTAGTAATAGAAAAATATTGCTTTTTCCTTTTAAACAGACTTAAATATGAAAAATAAATTTCAGTAATTACTACCAAATGGGTGATTTTTTCCACTAACATTTTGTCACCTGCTGTTGCACATAGAATGTGAAAATGTTTTTCATAAGCCAGTGTTTGCTAAATCTTGGCAATAGTGGTTCCTTAAAATAAAAAAAACACACAGAGTTGAAGTACATCACACTTTATTTAGCACTGTTTAGAGCCCATGTTAATGTAAATTGAAAACAGCAACTGGACCTATGTTTGTATGGTTTTAGGGTATACCTGTGCATTTTAACCATAAAGAAATAATCCTGATATGGGCCTATAATAGACTGGTCAGATGAAAGCACACATTTATTTCTATATTCAAGAATGTACAGAACGATATAACTTTCTCAAGAAACATGTCAGGACTAAATAAGCAAAAGTTTGTAATCCCCTAGAAAGCCACTATTGTGTGTGTCTACTTTTTCCCCTATTTTAAAGTTTTCTTTTCATTGTTGCAAAAACTTAACATTGGTTCTATGTAATACATACTGAATTAGTTATGGGGAATGCTGTCACTTCTTAAAACCTTAAGTAGACAAATCACATTTTACTTTCATGCAGACTCTGTAAACAAAACGACATCCTTTTACTTCTGAGCAGCATCATGCAGAGCAGATACTTTTTGCAACATATGCACACTTAACATGTAGCGTATGAAAGACTGCTGCAACTACACTCTGTTCCTTTCCCTCTGAAAGTTAATTCTCTTTAAAATGGCTATCAATCAAGGCTACTACCTGCCCCTACCCTTTCCTTCTGACTGCTGGGAATTGGAGTCCTCTCAGTAGCACTGCCACAGGTTCATCTCAATAACAGGCATGAACAGCAATAAATACCAATATTGTACCTTAAGAGCCTAATCAGATTAATGACTTAACTTCACCATTCTTTGGGCCACTGAAACAACAAGACAACAAATGTGAATGAAAAATAACATGCAGCTAACTTCATGCTAATTCTTACCTGAGCACCGAAAGTATCAGTAATCATCATCACACTCTTAATTATTATAGAGGTGATGCCTTTTGTAGGCCAGCAGAAACACTTGTGTGGGCTTAAAATGTACTCATTTCATCATTGCTGAACATGCTATTGCTTCTCAAGCATCTCTCCATGCCCTATCTGTGAAACATTGACAGACAGCTGTCTTCCAGTCTTTTCTGCGAAGAGCTTCCTGAACTTGGCAACACTAATTGGTGGTGAATGATTTATAACACTATAATATGTTTTTAAATTAATTTTTGGAACCCCTGCCCCTTTTAGTTTCAAGGCCTTTAGAGAGCCCTCAGAGTTAATTAGACCACCCAGGATGCCTTGTATTTTGCATTATGCTATAAACCAGAAATGATTTTCCATTGATCTGTGATCTGATAACACAGAAGGGAAAGGGGAGGATACATTAGAATCTAGGTAATAGTGAAAAAAAGGCTAGTAGTGAATACTGTTATTGATATCCTCATTCTGTTACATGATGAAATAATATTCTATAGCTTTTATTATTTAAAAAAAAATCCCTTCTACCATTGTATAGGCCCCAGAAGTAATACGCATGCAGGATAAGAATCCTTACAGCTTCCAGTCTGATGTCTACGCCTTTGGAATTGTGCTTTATGAACTCATGACAGGACAACTACCTTATTCCAATATCAACAATAGAGACCAGGTGAGTATAAATAGCTAGTAGGGTTAATGAATATACATTATTTATTTATAAATTCCTCAAAATAGTTCTAAAGGAATCATATTGCTATAGTAGTTGTTGACTTTTTTATATCACATTACAGCATTTGTAGTAAGTAAACACAAGTGAATCTTGAGTTGCATCTCTCCATTTGATTTCTTATGCTGATGATTTCTTAAGACTTGGATTATCTGCCTATGCAGCCTCTGTTGCTCAGAACGAAACAGGTTTATTTAATTCTCTGAGTTTTTTGGAGATGGACATCTCCTCAAGTCCTGGGATGCACTTGGCTGCTGTATTTTGTACAGTTTCAAGTGCTCCTATGCCATTTTTGTAGCATAGTGACCAGAATTGCACACAGTTCTCCAGATGCAGTCTCAGTAGTACATTATACAGTCATATGAAAAAGTTTGAGAACTCCTCTTAATTCTTTGGATTTTTGTTTATCATTGGCTGAGCTTTCAAAGTAGCAACTTCCTTTTAATATATGACATGCCTTATGGAAACAGTAGTATTTCAGCAGTGACATTAGGTTTATTGGATTAACAGAAAATATTCATCATAACAAAATTGGACAGGTGCATAAATTTGGACACCCCAACAGAGATATTACATCAGTACTTAGTTGAGCCTCCTTTTGCAAATATAACAGCCTCTAGACACCACCGATAACCTTTAATGAGTGTCTGGATTATAGATTGGAGGTATTTTTGACCATTCTTCCATAAAAAATCTCTCCAGTTCAGTTAAATTTGATGGCTGCCGAGCATGGACAGTCTGCTTCAAATCATCCCATTGATTTTCGATGATATTCAAGTCAGGCGACTGTGACGGCCATTCCAGTACATTCCATTGTACTTTCTCCCTCTGCATGAATGCCTTTGTAGATTTCGAACTGTGTTTTGGGTCATTGTCTTGTTGGAATATCCGACCCATCTTCACATTAAAAAGGCCCCCAGTCCCTGAACTAGCCACACAGCCCCACAGCATGATGGAGCCTCCACCAAATTTGACAGTAGGTAGCAGGTAGGTGTTTTTCTTGAAATGCGGTGTTCTTCTTCCGCCATGCAAAGATGCAACATCTGCAGCAAGGTGTTCTTGCAGGTCTTTGGAGGTGATCTGTGGGCTGTCTGTTTCCATTCTTACAATCCTGTACATATGCCGCTCCTGTATTCTTCTTGGTCTGCCAGACCTGGGTTTAACAGCAACTGTGCCTGTGGCCTTCCATTTCCTGATTACATTCCGTACAGTTGAAACTGACAGTTTAAACCTCTGAGATAGCTTTTTGTAGCCTTCCCCTAAACCATGATACTGAACAATCTTTGTTTTTTTGATCTTTTGAGACTTGCTTTGAGGACCCCATGCTGTCACTCTTCAGAGGAGAGTAAAAGGGAAGCACAACTTGCAATTGACCACCATAAATACCTTTTCTTATGATTAGACACACCTGTCTAAGTTCGTCTTAACGAGCTAATCCAACCAGTTTGGTGTTGCAAGTAATCAGTATTGAGCAGTTACATGCATTCAAATCATTAAAATTACAAGGGTATCCATATTTTTGCACAGTCAGTTTTTCACTTTTGATTTAATTTCATACAACTAAATGCTGCTACACTAAAAATCTTTGTTTGGAAAACACCCCAGTACTCAGATGTTCCTGGGAAATGAAAGGCATACCACTATTATCTTTTTTGTTAAAAGTAAATTATTATGCAGGCTGAGAGGGGTCCTCAAAACATTTTAATATGACTGTATACTCTAAGCATAGCTTCCCTTGATTTATGTTTGTTTTTTTGTTTTTTTTATTTGCCTTTTAATTGCTTCTACTGATTGCTTAGACTATAAGAGTACTGTGTCAATTTAAACCCTTGAATACGTTTCTGATGTTGCTTCCTGTAGGATAGTATTTACAATCTTGATGTTTTGCCCACAGGTAGCACTTTGTACTTTTGTACATATCCCAAATGCATGTCAAGTTCTGTCTTTTTTTAATTATGTTTTAATGCCTTCTCAATATCTGCTATCCCTGCAATTTTAGTATCATCTGCGAATTTCATAGGTTTACTAACTACACCAGAATCTATGCCATTAATGTAAAATAGAAAAGGTAGTGGTCCTAGGATAGACCCTGAGAGACTCCACTGATGACCTCTTCCCAAATGGAGTATTCATCTCTGATCAACAGTATACTCTTTGACTTCTGCTGATTAATCATTTGATATTCAGCTTTGTAGGTCACCACTGATATATTTGTTAAATACACCATCTCTTTAAGGTTAATCATCTTTTGGGTCCAGTAATGGCAAAAGTAGTGGAAAAACCAAGCCCTGTATGAGAGCAGCTCTAATTTGAATCCATATGACACTCAGGGTCATGTGATCCATATATCTTTTCCATGTAAATAGAGGAAGAACATGGCAATTTTTTTTTATCTTGAGTATTTGCCAGGTGTTGATGCCTGTTTCTCCCTGCATCCTGTTTTATTTTCATTTTAGACAAATTTTCATTTTACTATGTGTGGTGCAAATTCCTTTGATATAGACCAGTGGTCACACATTGTGGTATACAAGGAGCTACATACAAGGTGGTACTTGAGGAAACACAAAAGGTTGGTAGTGGTACACTTGAGAGAAGGCACAGAGAGGGAGAGGGAAGTGAGAACCTGAAATAGTTGCAGTAACACATTAAGAAGAATTAAAATCCCACTTCAATTTCAACATAAAGTTTTTGACAATTTATGGAAATAATTCAAAAATCATAAATATTCAATTTTTGACCAATTTTAGAGTATGCTAATGTGTACAATCAGCTATCAGTTGTAATCATTTTAACTTGTAGTATTGCCTATATAAATGACAGAGTCGAAATGATGTCCAGAACAATAGTTTTTTAATACAGCACCATACAGAGCCCTGATAAAGTGTTAACAGAAGTGCACAATTTCAAGGCTGGTAAAGCAAAATTCTTAATTGCTGAATTTGAATCAACAAACAGTACATTAGTGTAATTTGTTATGTTTTTATGATCAAACTAATGTTCCTTACTGTAACAACTAAAACCACATTTTTGGATAGTATGGGAGCAAATGGCATCAAGTCTCCAGTTATTCTCGCCATCCCATTAAATGACAAATTCTGGATTAATGTACAGGCATAAGTATTAGCAAAGTCTTAATCTGTTAAGTGAGGCAGTATCAAAACAACAGGACAAATGGTGCTTTACAGAAATTCTAAGTAGTAATCTTAAGTTGACAGGTTTTATTTAATAATAGTTTTGTATTCACTAATTCATAATAATGTTTTTTTTAATATTAACTTTAAGCAGTGTTTATTTTCATTAATAGACAGAAAACTAAGTGAATAAATATAGTATGTTTATATGTTAAGATAATTCAGGTAGTCTCTGATGATCACATTCCTACACTGAAATCTCCACATTTGTTTTATCCTGGGAGAAAATCCTGCTTCTCTGCCACACGTAAAATTAATGTTATGAGCTGTATATACTTCTTGCAAATTAGTGATATAGAAATTTCAGCCTTTCCTATTTTTATTACCTATCAAACCACACTACTGCTAAAACATTAAAAAAATGTGTACAAAATTTAAAAAAAAACAACACACACAAAACATCTTTATTACCATATTAAACATGCCTTCTTATGATTTGGTGGGCTTGGGGCAGAGAAAGGAATATTTAATGCCTTAAATTAAATCAATCAAATCAAAATCTTAATTGTCATTGTAGCAATGAGACATTGTACAACTACATTTTTAGGTACAATTTTCCAGTGCAAAAAAAAATCAAAAACAAAACACAATTACTCAAGTTACAACTAAAATAAGGGAATAACATAAGTATTCAAAATTGTCCATAGCAGCAGAACAATGTTTTCCACTCATACATACATACATTATATTGCACTTGTCCCTTATCTAATGTTAACTTAGAATGAAGGTGCACTCAATCAGATTGACCACTTCGCAGCATTCAGTATGGTGATGGATGAAGGATGGAAACTGTTTCTCAGTCTTATGTATCTTAGACTTTATGGATCTGAAACGTCTGCCTGAAAGCAGGCGTTCAAACAATGCATATCCTCGGTGTGACAGTTCCTGAAGAATTTTCTTGACGTTCCTGAGGCAACAGGAACTATGTAGTTCTTCTAGTGAGGGGAGAGGACAACCGTCTATCCGCTGGGCGACCTTAATGACCCTGTGGAGCTCTTTCTTCTATGCTACTGTGCAGCTGGAGAACCACGCACAGAGACAGTAGACCAGAATGCTCTCTACTGTGCAGCGGTAAAAGGACATCAGCAGTTTCTCAGGGATGTTGTTCTTTCTGAGCACCAGCAGGAAGTAGAGTCTCTTTTGGGCCTTCTTCACTACCTCAGCAGTGTGTGTTCCCCAGGTCAAGTCCTCCCTAATGGTGACTACCAAGAAGCAGAAGTCTGAAACTCTCTCCACACAGTCCTTATTGATGATGAGTGGCTGGATGTTGTCTTCCTTCTTCCTGAAGCCCATCTGACTCTAAGTAACAGCGCAAGTACAGACGCAAACCAAGGGTAATCAAGAGTCCCTGGTTCGATCCCCACTCACTCCTATATTTGCAGTTTTTAAGTATTAAGCTGCTCTTTTTGTTAATATTATACAGTACACACATACACTTGGTTTGCATCTGTACTTGCGCTGTTAGAGTCAGATCGGGGGAGGGGGGTACATGTGCGTTGTGCAGCAGGATCAACACACATGTTGATCTTTTGTTTCTTTCAGTACATGTGCCTTCCCTGTTTATTTATATAAAGGCTATCTGCCTGTCTGTCTCTCTATTACGCAGTGCTCTGTCTGTCTGGTGTTATGGATCTTAAAAATAACAATTATAAGGACACTTGTTCATGTTAATTGCAGTCGCAATTGTTAAAAAAATATTTTAAAAGGAGCACTCCACATGAAAATATAACGATCTCACTAACTGACAGTGCATGCCAATTTATAAATTTTATGTCCATTTGAGGTTAAAAAGAAAAAAAAAATGACACATCCTCCCAAGCGGGGAATCGAACTCGGGACTCTGAGGCACGGCAAGCCCTATGGATCAGCAAATCTTACCACTAAACCACAGAAGCTGTTGTATCCTTCTTGAACCTTTTGTGAAAGTGTTTATGTAATGTTTGGACTTCATGTTTCACACATTGTGTAGTTTATGCCTACATTTTGTAACATTTGCTAAAATATGAAAAAGTTTCTCTTTTTACAATGTGTTTATACAGATTACTGTAGAAACGGAACACACATGAAATGCGTGTGTTCCAAATAACGATCTATTATTTCCACTCTAAAACTCCACTTCACTCCCAGATAATCAATCAAGGCATGAGCTGGGAGAAGTTCGTGCACATTCTAAGTAGTTAGGGGGATGGAATAGCCGGCTGTTTGCAGCTTGTTTTTATCGGCACATTTACAGGACAAAGGACGCTGGCGGAGAGGTGTGATGGGATTTAAGGTGGGCCAGATCTACGAGTCTTTTCATAGGCTCTGGTAATTCTAGTGTTAATTGATGGACTGGATTCTGCGAGGTGACAACTTTGAGAATTTTAGAGGTTCCATAGTGAATGAAGTCTGGCGACCTCTATAAATTCAAATCAGAGTTCTTTACTAAAATTCTGGGATACATGAGAAGAAATGATTTTGTTGTTTTATGGGAGCAATGTTTGAACGCCCTCACTGAAATCCAGGAGCATTTTTCAAAATAACATTCTTACAAAATAACATTCAGATCAGTGAGATCAACTATTTAGTTTCATTAGTAGTCAAAATGATAATTTAGGCAGTGTATAAATTCAGTATTCCTTTTTTATTAAATATTTGTCAAAACATTATTATTATGATAAAAAAAATATATTTTAAAAGTCAGCGGTACTTGTGTTTAAGACTGGCAAATTTGCTATAGTTAAAAATGCAGTGGACCACCTATGGTCAACAGGTATTTATAAGCTAACTTTGCATTACAGTTACAACATTTATTTTATTAAAGGTATTTACGTGAACAATATTAAATGGGAGCATAGCAGACCAGGCAAGAACAGCTTTGAATTAAAAGCTGCTCATTTACTATATAGACCTGTAGCGGTCAGGGACCTCTAAGATTCACACTGTCAAAAATGATGGTGATTTATTTATTTTAGTGGTGGATTACCAGGGACAACCCCAGCCTTGGAAGGACACACACACACACACACACACACTACAGAGACCAAATAAAGCACACTGGGAACATTAAACGATAAAGAATATAATGAAATTAAATGAACTAAATGAAAACAATACCACCCCTGACACATTCGGCGATATTACATTTAACAAAGAAACACAATAAACACACAGCAAAGTCCATGTAAACCAAACCGGATGAAATGAGAAGTGGTGAAGTTAAGTCCAGCGATCTGTATGTTGAAAGGGTGAAAGAAAACTCAGTCCTACCAGTAGGTACTGAAAGCATGAAGTCAGATGGATGGTTCAGGAGTGCCCCACTCTTCCGGAAAACCAATAAATTCCAACACAGTCCTCAGTGCACAGGTAGACAGACGATCCAGACCCCAACAAAAGAATACAGTCCAGGACACAATGATTAATTAAGGTATAAACAACACCTCCAGTCTGATTTTAATAGTGTACATGCACCTTACGTCAGCATCAAAAAATGAATAAATATAATAAGAGATCTTTAAATCTACTATTTTACTTTCATAGAGGTGTTCTGTTTTATCATTTAATAGCATGTCTTTTCACAGGTTAGACATGTTTTTAAATGTATACCTGTGGTGTTACTCTGTAGATATGACCACAAGATGATCCATCTCAATCTCGCCTGAATCCTGATAAACACAAACCAACCTTTTACTGCCAGCATAGTGAAGCAGTGAAGACATTTGGGTTAGGTCTTTATCTATGTCTATCTATCTTATCGATTGGTGTGTCTCTGTTTACTAATTATAAAATATGTCTCTCTGTCTACCAGTCATGAAATATGCTTGGAAAGGATTGGGCATAATTACTGGGTTTAAGCAACCCAGTGCCCATAAACTGGATGAGAACCTGGACAAAACTAAGCCCCTAAGCTTCTTTATGATTTATTTGAAGTACTTCTGCTAACATGGAGAGTGCAAGTTTGCCCATCAGTATGGGCTGTGTATAACTGATGAGCAGATAGAAAGACAATGAAGGAGGCTACACCCCGGGACACTGTGTGACCAGATGGTACTTAAGGCCTGTACCAAATAACTTTGTGGTCTTCACTGTTACCTTTTCAGTCTGTTACAATGGATTCAGAAAGTACCTCTGCTGTGAAAAAATATATTGTTCCAGTCTCCAAGAAGTGGGTGCTTGTGCACCTAGTTACTAGAAACCAGTGGCTTTTACATCGCACATTTTGAAAACCTTTGAGAGCATGGTCCTAACCTATACGAGTGCTCTTGTGAAAGGCCCTCTAAACCCAATATAATTTGCATATTATACAAAGACAAGAATAAAAGATGCAGTAATCTGTTTCCTCCACTAAGCTTTCTTCCACCTGGAAAAGCTGGGGGCACAGTGAAGATTATGTTTTTTGATTTCTCCAGAGTACCCATACACCCATCTTTGCTAAGAGGTAAAGTATAAGGTCAGGGATACAGAGAAGAATGAGTCTATTGCATCCTGGATAATAGACTGAGAAAACTGGAGTTTGTGGGTATCGTGGATTGTGTTTCATATGTGGCTGTAAGTAATACTGGACTATAAGCAACAGTACTGTCAACTTTTCTGTTCACTCTGTGTACTTGGGACTGTATATGTAACACTAGGCCATGTCATTTGCAGAGGCATTGTGATTATTTTGCTTTAGTAGTGTGTATTATGAATTGGAGTGAGATAAAGTATGTGTTAGAGAAAGAACTTGTTTTTTCTTGTGGCAAGTGCAATTATAGTATCTGCAACTTAACATTACCAAGACCAAATGAATGCTTGTTGACATTTGCTGCACCAAGGAATTTGTACTGTCAGTCCTGATTCAGGGTGAAGTTGTTAGGGCAGTGAACTGCTACAAGCACTTGAAAATCAGTATCTATGGTAAGCTGTTATAAAATCTTTGAGCTTCTGCAATGCCTAAATTTTCCCTTGTGAAATAAAAAAGTATATTCAAATTTCACTTCAAATAACTTGAACCCATAATGAGATTTTAAAATGTTCTCCAAAAAGTTTATTTTCCCTTTATTTAGTAGTTTTGTTGTAAATACACGGTACATATAACTTTCTCTATTTTTTTTTAACCACAGATTATTTTTATGGTGGGACGAGGATACCTCTCACCAGATCTCAGTAAAGTACGAAGCAACTGTCCCAAAGCAATGAAGAGATTAATGGCAGACTGCTTAAAAAAGAAACGCGAAGAAAGACCATTGTTTCCTCAGGTACCCAAATGCAGTAATTTTGTAATATACCTGTACTTAGAGCTAGCAAAATATATTTGATATTCCAAAGATGTTTTATTATGAGTATCTAAGAATTCGAATGGTCATTTGGACACAAACCTGCAGTTTGTGTACGTTTTGACTAAACTATAATATTTTATTTTAAAAAGTTATCTTTTTTAATATTTATATCAAGTCAAGTTGGGGATCATGCACTGGTACAGTGCGTTTCCGCACCCACTATATGACGAAACAACTCGGGATCCCAGTTGGCAACCCCTCAGGCAGACACGAGGTCCAGTCCCACCCTCTGGAAATGACCCTCTATCTGCCGCAGCCAGGTGTTACGTGGGCGATCCCTTGGCCTGGTCCAGCCACTTGGGTCCCCAACAATGAGGATCTTGCGAGCTGGATCACCCTCTGGGAAATGCGCCACATGGCCGCAGTGCCGTAACTGATGCTCCCTCACAATGCAGATAATATGCCTCATTCAGGACTCCTTGAGCAACCGCTCATTTGACACACAGTCAAACCAACGGTACCCAAGGATTTTCCGGAGAGACACAGTACCAAAGAAGTCTAGTCTTCATCTCAGGTCACTGGATAGCGTCCATGTCTCGCAACCATATAGCAAGACAGGAAGCACCAGGACTCTAAAGACTTGGACCTTCGTTCTTTTTCATAGATATCGGGAGCGCCACACACCCCATTCCAGCGATTTAATGAGCCCCCATGCTCTCCCAATCTATCTGCTGACTTCATAGGAAGAGTCATCAGAGACATGAATGTCACTGCCAAGATAAGTAAACTTCTGGACAAGGTCAATACTCCCTCTGCATACAGACACACTGCTGATGGCTGTGCCCACGAGGTCATTAAGGGCCTGGATCTTGGTTTTTATCCAGGACACTCGCAAGCCCAGACACTCAGACTCCTCGCTCAGTCTCTCGAGTGCCCAGATCAGAGCCTTCATTGACTCTACGAAGATCACAGCATCGTCAAAGTCAAGATCCGTGAATCTTTCTTCACCTACAGATGCCCCACAGCCGCTGGACCCCATGACCTTGCCCAACACCCAGTCCATACAAGCATTGAACAGAGTAGGAGCTAGAACACACCCCTGACGAACCCCAGAATCAACTGGGAAAAACACAGAGGTTCTGCCTCCACTCTGCACAGCACTAACAGTACCAGTGTATAGGCCAGCCATGATATACAGAACCTCGAGGGAAACCCTCACGAACGCTTTATGAAAATTGAGAAAGGCTGCAAAGAAACTCTGCCGATATTCACATTTGCACTCCATGAGAACTCTCAGTGCCAGGATGCAGTTGATGATAGACTTCTTAGGCGTAAAACCAGACTGATCCGGTCACTGGTAGGTAAGCAAGTGATCACGGATCCTATTGAGGACGACCCTAGCAAGGACCTTACCCGGCACCGAGAGCAGTGTTATCCCCCTGTAGTTGCCGCAATCCAGGCAATCACCCTTCCCTTTCCAGATTGGGACGACAAGTGCCGTTTTCCAGTCAGTTGGGATGATGCCTGTCTCACAAATGGAAGCAAAGATTGCTTGTAATGCCAGGATGACAGCCTTGCCACCAGCCTGAAGAAGTTCACCCCTGATACAACAGATCCCTGCAGTCTTTCCTCCCTTCAGCTGGTTCGCCATCTGTGCAATCTCAGTGTGGTGGTTCACAGCTAATTGGAGGATCAGCCTCAAGAACCCTGGACCCAGAGATATCCAACATCCTAGCTGGAGGATCAGCTTTGAACAACTGCTCAAAGTAGCCAGCCCAACGGGTCACAACTGCAGTGTCATCCATAAGGACCGTTCCATCAGCTGCGATGCTCCAAGGAACAGATTTGTATGTGTGTAAAGCTTTGATTCCTCTGTAAGCAGGACGTGGGTCGCTAGACCACAGATGGTGTGTCACTTGCTCACAGATTCCTCTAATAAACACCTCTTTATCTGCCCTCAGAGCCCTCACAGCCGTCCTTCTCAGTTCCCGGTACAGACCAGAGTTGCCATTGAGCCGTGCGCTGCGATTCCTCTTGATGATATCCAGGGTGCCCTGCAAGATGAAACACCTCATTCTGGGAACACCGGTTACACCAACACAACCACCAGCAACCTTCAGGGTCTTGTCATGGAAGGTCTCCCACATCACACTAGGATCAGCAGTCGCACCCAAATCTGCAAGTTCCTCACACAAACTGCTGCAAACTCATTAGAAACAGCCTGGTCTTGGTGTCTAATTATCCTAGTAGGTGGTAACCTGCTGGACCTGACCTAGATCCTAAGAGTAGCGACAACAAGTCTGTGGTCAGAATTCACAAACTGGACACTTCTGTAGACCCTGCAGTTTTGCAAGAGCCTCCAGCATCTGCCCACGAGGATGTGATCCATCTCCTGCACCACACCACCAGTATTGGAGTACCAAATCCAAAGATGTGGTACTGGGTGCTGGAACCAGGATCCAGCGATTCGCATCCCCTGACATTTTGCAAAGTCAAGGAACATGGAGCCACTTTCATCACGGTCACCAGACCCATGGGGACCAAGACAATCCTCATAGTCAGCCCTGTCAGTGCCAGTGGCTGCATTGAAGTCACCCATGATCAGAGGATTGTCTCCTCGTGGGCACCCATCAACTACCGAGCGAAGCTGTGAATAAAATGTCACCCTCGCAGAGACGTCACTCACTGCGGTCAGAGTATACACTGAGACAACAGACAAGGCACACAGGGAGTGCCGTAATCTGAGTCTCATAATACGCTCGTTGAAAGGAGTGACATTGGACACCATCGGAAGAAGGTAATCTGCTACAGAAACAGCTACTCCCTGAGTATGACAGCCATCAGAGGAACCAGACCAATAAAAGGTGTATCCACCCACAGAGATCTTGTCAGTCCCCCGGTCTGCACACCTCAGAGAGTGCCACCACTGAAATGCGGAGTTTACGTAGCTCCTCCGACAGCAGAGGAAGATGATCATCTTGCCGGAGAGGCAAGATGTTCCATGCGCCTTCACATATAGGCCACCTCAAATTGGGACCAGAGTGCTGCTGTGCAGCGGGCGATGCCTCAGGACCACACCAGTTCTGATCCCCAACCTGACCCCATTGGCTCTCCAACGGTTTCGACTCTTCCGAGGACAGAGCTTCTTGATGCGAGCAGCCTTCCTGTGGGTGGATGCAGCAGAGCTACTCCCGCAGAGAGCAAAAAGGAGTCTTTTCTGTCGTCTCGTAACTGTGTGAGGTTTTTTTTTGCAGTGGCTGGAGTGCCAATCCTGCCACCAACCCCCATGATTTCCCTGCAAGTTGGAGGACTGCTTGCTGTGCCGGATGCAGTTTAATGTCATACCCAGGAGTTCTATATCAAAATTTATATCAAAATAAATAATATTAAAATTCATGGAACTGCTAGGAATCAAGAGTTTAAATTTAATTCAGTTGCTATGTTGGGCAAAATATTGTTGCAATTGTAAATGGCATGGCAGAAGAAGTGAAATATGCAGAAAATGATTGAATTTTAACAAAATTGACAGTTGGATAACAGAGGGGTAGGAGAGTCATTTGAGTTATACATTAGATTTTTACTGTACAAAAATGTGTTGATCATAATTGATGAAAATAGCAAGAAAAGCAACTTAAATTTGGACTTGTAAATTACGCAGTAAGTATCATCATAAAGACACATACACCTAAACCAGTGTTTTTCAGCCACTTTTGAATCGCAGGAGGCTGCTGTTGGCTCACGAGCACATGAGTCTTGTTCACTCCTGCTGTTCAATTTTATTTCCATTTTGTAATTAAGTTTGTTTTTCCCTTCCTGGGCAGGTTGCATTGGTGGTGGAGCCAGGAATGAAGTGAGCATAATTAGAAACAGGATAAAAAAAATACTTCATGGTGCTTTCTGTCCCTTCAGTGGAGGAGGGGGGTGGTGCAAGAGGATTATACCGTAAATAAGTCACTATCTTTTTTTGTGTGTGTGTGTTTTTTTTTCTTAATTGCTCATAACACAACATTGTAAGTGGTATGATACATTTACATTCGGTCGGGGGTGTCTTTGTGTGAATGTTCTAGAAGCACAAGAATAGCATAGCAATTACTAAGAGACATTGCCTGTACTTTTAAATTGAAATTGAAAAAGCACTGCTCAGAAAACCAACATATGGAGAACGGGCAACAGAGAGCCTCTGAGTAGATAATTATACCTAGGATGGTTCAACTGGAAAGGTGCATGCAGTGATACTTCAAAGTCATACTAAGCAGTACTTACAAATCAACTGCAGCCTCGAGTCCTTCATCAAACATGTCGTTCTCAATCAAGTCAATACTTTGCTTGGAATCTGACACAGGCTTTGTGCGTACCAACACAAAATGGTGTGTAAAGATGAGAGGTTACATAGGCATTGTTTTTGTTGCCATTTTTCCACAGCTGTTACATGTAACACAAATGAACAATCATAGTCGCATACACATAATTAGAATGCTCTTATCCACAGCTATTCAATGATGAAAAGCCTTACATTGTATTTGGTTCAAAGTAGGAGGGATATTTGATAAAAGCTGACTAACTCGGCTGTGACCCACTGCTCACCTTGGGGTATATGCATGCAAATTGCATATTTCAATAATAAAAGCGAGCATAAAAAATAAAAACATGCTGAAATGAAACACACAAATCAGATATTATGAGTCATATTTAGCATACCGTAAAAGCTTTTTTAACAGCATTACACCGTACTGTACAGGGTGGTCCAGATCTAATTATGCAGATCCAGATTGTCTGGATAACTTTGACTTATGCTGGGACAATTCCAGTTCGGCACATAGACGATTCTTCATGTCGTCAGTTCGCACACTTCTCGATGGTCCGTGATTTTTCGGGTCATTTTCTATGTCATAAACTTAATAAGTTATAGTGTAAGGAAAATTGCATAATTAGATCTGGACCACCCTATAGTAATAGCTAATAAGATAATTGCACCTAGGTGTTTAAAAGGCTAATCAATACATTACCTTTTCTTGTGTCTCATGCATACTTGCAAATCATCAACATAACAGATGTAGTGGAAATTGAAAAAGACTCTTGACTAGCACTGCTGTACGAGTACTGAACCAAAGGGTTATTTGCTCACACCTTCTGCCTTCTTATTGGGAATGCCTTGTTTTTTGTTTTTGTTTAATTTTTTCCCTTAGTAACATTTATGGTAATTTTAGTGAAAGTCATGCTGTGTGGCTGAATACAGTTCTGAACCTGTATTACTGTAAGTGTAGAGTGGACCTTGCCTTCCGCTCGATACTAAAGAAGTTGGTTTGTCTTGAGCTAGTACTTAAATGGCTCCAAAAGGTAGTTGGAAAGGTAAAAAAAATACTTCTTAAAAATATTCGTAATTTTTATAACAGAATTAATAGAATACACAAAAACAAAAGTGTGGCTTTGCAATTTCTGAAGGGGGCAACCTTAAATCTTTAAATATTTATTCATAATTCTTGTTTATTGTGTAATGTGCAATTTATGCAAATAAGTCAATGTCACCATCCAATCAAAGTATGATGCTTGAATTATTCCAGCCATTGTCTGGCTATGGAGATCATCAATGAGTGTGAAGGTTATTATTAATCAAGTCATAGATGGTGAACAGCGAAGATTTTGAGATATGGATGGTATTGAAATTTTGCAACATTTCACGGAAGTTCATATGAGAGCTGCTTATACTTTGAATGAAATCAACCTTTTCCACTCCAAATCATAAAATTGCACTCTAGATACCATGCTGGTTGTTGTGAGGTTACGATTTGGAATATAAGGTTTCAGACATTCCGATATATAAGATGGGGTGAGATTATTTAAGGCTTTATAAACCATAAGCAGAATTTAAGTCAATCCTGAATGACACAGGTAACCAGTGTAGTGACATCAAAACTGGAGAAATGTGCTCGGATTTTCTTTTCCTAGTTAGGATTCTAGCAGCTGCATTCTGCACTAGTTGCAAACGATTTATGTCTTTTTTGGGTAGTCCTGAGAGGAGTGCGTTACAGTAATCTAGTCGACTGAAAACAAACGTGTGAACTAATTTCTCAGCATCTTTCAGTGATATAAGAGGTCTAACTTAAGCTACGTTTCTTAAGTGAAAAATGCTGTCCTAGTAATCTGATTAATATGCGATTTAAAATTCAGATTACAGTCAACAATTACCCCTAAGCGTTTTACCTCCATCTTGACTTTTAATTCTAATGTATCCAGTTTATTTCTAATAGATTCATTGTATCCATTATTGCCAATTACTAAGTTTTCAGTTTTCTCTTTATTTAACTTGAGAAAGTTACAATTCATCCATTCTGAGATACAAGTCAGGCATTGTGTTAGTGAATCAAGAGAATCGGGGTCATTCCATATACGAATTATTATTGTTACTGTTGTTGTTATTTACATTGTAATTATATTTTTGCCCACAAATGTTTGTGAAGACAGCGCCCGTGTAAAAGAAGTTTGGACAACTGATTTAAAAAAAAAAAAAAAAAACCATAATAAATCACCTGCTCAAAACACAATTTCAAAATACCAGCAGTTTAAAATTACGAGTTATTAATATTCAATTTCTGCTACTATAGTGCTAATATTATTCACCCTTTTTTTAAAAAAACCAATGCTTTTGATTAATATTTTGATTTTAAAAAATATGTACGTATTATTGTAACATTTTTAGTTAGCCAATAAAAGGTGTCATTTTGCTTGGCTTTTCTCTACGTATTAAGAGAAATACAACCACCTCATGTTGGGGTCGAACCCAATCTTCACAATACAAACTTACCAACTAAGCCAATGAAACAGTAAATGTCTTATTAAAAAGTACCAACTGAATGAGTCAAATTCATGGTTATGTTTGCAAAGAAGATATATTATAGTAATACTTTTAGTAGCATCTGGGTGTACACATTTAAAATATTGAGATAATGTTGGATTTATCTTGGCTGGTTCCAGTTGATGCTTTTTTTTTTTTAAATGAGAACTGGATGATATAAATCCAGCTGATAAATCTGTAAAAGCACTGTTTCCTTGGTCTCGAGGCCTGTTCAAAGGTAACCTGTAAGGAGTGGAACCGTATACTGCAATTAAATTTATCAAGCAGTTATTAAAACGTGTTTTGGCAGTTGTGAACACTCCTTAATTAACAACTGAACTTTAAAATGCAAGAGTGTTATTTTTAAAAACTTGTTGTAAATCACTAGGAATACTTTTTTTTTTTTAAGCTGCTGGTTCCATCCATCAATCCATTTTCTTAATTATGCTTTCATGCAGTCCTGTGCCTCAGCACAAAAGATTACACAACATTAAATAAAACTTATCTATTAGAATTGGCTTCAGGAAGCAATCCAAAATCGAACAAAATAAAAAGGTTTTCCTACTTGCACTGTGAGGACCCAATTTCCAAAATGCAAATGAATAAGGCATTGCTGCACAAAATGAATTCACATCAATACTGTTTACATATTTGTAATTTAATTTTGTAATGTAAAAAAAACTTTATTTTTTCCACACAGTTACATAATACAGTCACCCCTTCCACAAATGAATTAAATCGATGAATATCTGACTAGACATTCCTCACTCATTTGCGTTTTGATTAATTTACAGCTTTTGGTTTCTTTTTGTTTCTTATTAACATAGCAATCCGTGAACTCCTTGATACCATACTGTATTTACCGCCCATAAATGTGAATCAATGTTCTGCTTTTATCATATCCAATAATTATACTTTCTCTTTTTGTCAGAAAGTTTTCTACCACTAGAGTTTTAACAGAGCTAAGAAAGTTACACTGAACACTTTGCATAATTTCTTTTCTGATACATGTGGACACTTAAAAGTGGCACTGCAAGTTTAGTGATTAGTAACTTATTTGACAATCACATATTCTGAGCAAAAACCTTGTGGATCTAGTCTGCTGCCAGTTAAACAGTGCATCATTAAATCATATAGATATTCATTTATTTAGATTGCCAGTTCCGTATTATATTTCCTATTCAGAGGTTTTTAAAAGAAAAGTATTTTTCCATTGTGATATCAAATGCAAGTGTTCAGAGAAAGTGTTAAATATTAACATGTTTTATTAAGTAAATAAATTCAACATAGACAGAACATACACTTCAACATAGCAAGTGACCTATACATTAGTTGCTGTAAAATGTATTGTTAAATGCCTTCAAACATTTACAGTGCAAGATTAAATTAAGCAATTTGTAACGAACAAATAATGCCTCACAAGCCACCACCTATTAGTCATTTTTGCTAGACAGGCTTGCAGTACATTAGGTTGTGTGTGCAATACTACAGGCAAATACTGCTCTTTATATACACCCACACACAAACACAGTAGTGTGACAACATGTGTGTATTCTTATCATATGAATTTTTTCCAGGCTTCATTATGAAAGCTTTATAGCTGCATAAGGCAGTAAGCATACTTTTTTGCAGAATTGTGTTGTGTGCTATAACCCAATTCAAATCCTAACATTTCATGCACTTTCACTTAATATAAGTCAACCAAACCCCACAAGTCTCTTGTCAAATTTTGAATAGTCAATGTTGTAAGTAACAAACATATGCTAAATCCTGGTTCCATTTTGAAGAAACATTCACTTAACATTAGAATTACAGAAGCCTATGAAAAAACTTGTAATTCTGGCCCACCTTAAATCCCTTCACACCTCTCCATCAGCGTCTTTTTTTTTTTTGTAAATGTGTCGACCAGCACAAGCAGCCTGCTGTCCCATCCCCCACCTTGACAGAGTTCAACTCTCCCACCTTAAGCCAAGGCTCCTTAACTGTGTGTGCGGTTCCTGGAGTTTTATTGGGTAAATAATATATCGTTATTTGGAATACATGCATTTCATGTGTGTTCTGTGTCTACAAAGATCTAGGTAAGTTTAGGATGAAAGGAAATGTGAAGCAAGAAATGCTGAAAGCAACAACAACATTAATTTATATAGCACATTTTCATACAAAAAGTAGCCCAAAGTGCTTTACATAATGAGGAATAGAAAAATAAAAGACACAATAAGAAAATAAAATAAGTCAACATTAATTAACATAGAATAAGAGTAAGGTCCAATGGCCAGGGTGGACAGAAAAAAAAAACTCCAGACGGCTGAAAAAAAAATAAAATCTCTAGGGATTCCAGACCATGAGACCGCCCAGTCCCCTCTGGGCATTCTACCCAACATAAATGAAACAGTCCTCTTTGGGTTTAGGGTTCTCACAGAAGGACTTGATGATGATGGTCACGTAGACTTCTGGCTTTTAATTCATCCATCACTGTTGGAGCATCATGATGCTTTGAGTAGGTGGTGGTGGCGCAGGCCGCCACCACAAAGAAACCAGAAAAAGAAACAGAAAAGAGAGTAGGGGTCAGTACGGATTTTAGAGCAACCATGAATAGTTATAATGAATTGAACATACAGAGTATCAGGATTAAGTTAAAGTGAAGTTATGAAAAGGCCATGTTAAAGTAATGTGTTTTCAGCAGTGTTTTAAAGTGCTCTACTGTATTAGTCTGGCGAATTCCTATTGGCAGGCTATTCCAGATTTTAGGTGCATAACATCAGAAGGCCGCCTCACCACTTTTAAGTTTTGTTCTTGGAATTCTAAGGAGATACTCATTTGAGGATCTGAGGTTACAATTTGGAATATAAGGTTTCAGACATTCCGATATATAAGATGGGGCGAGATTATTTAAGGCTTTATAAACCATAAGCAGAATTTTAAAGTCAATCCTGAATGACACAGGTAACCAGTGTAGTGACATCAAAACTGGAGAAATGTGCTCGGATTTTCTTTTCCTACTTAGGATTCTAGCAGCTGCATTCTGCACTAGTTGCAAACGATTTATGTCTTTTTTGGGTAGTCCTGAGAGGAGTGCGTTACAGTAATCTAGTCAACTGAAAACAAACGCGTGAACTAATTTCTCAGCATCTTTCAGTGATATAAGAGGTCTAACTTTAGCTATGTTTCTTAAGTGAAAAATGCTGTCCTAGTAATCTGATTAATATGCGATTCAAAATTCAGATTACAGTCAACAATTACCCCTAAGCGTTTTACCTCCATCTTGACTTTTAATTCTAATGTATCCAGTTTATTTCTAATAGATTCATTGTATCCATTATTGCCAATTACTAAGATTTCAGTTTTCTCTTTATTTAACTTGAGAAAGTTACTATTCATCCATTCTGAGATACAAGTCAGACATTGTGTTAGTGAATCAAGAGAATCGGGGTCATTAGGTGCTATTGATAAGTACAGCTGTGTGTCATCAGCATAGCTGAGGTAGCTCACATTGTGCCTTGAGATAATCTGACCTAATGGAAGCATATAGATTGAGAATAACAGCGGACCCAGGATACAGCCTTGTGGAACACCATATTGGATATCATGTGTCTTTGAGTTGTAATTAGCACAACTAACAAAGAATTTTCTCCCTGCCAGGTAGGATTCAAACCAATTTAAGACACTGCCAGAGAGGCCCACCCATTGACTAAGGAGATTTCTAAGAATATTATGATCAATGGTGTCAAATGCAGCACTCAGATCTAAGAGGATAAGAACAGATAAATGGCCTCTGTCTGCATTCACCCGCAAATAATTTACTACTTTAACGAAAGAAACTTTTTTTAACAAAACAGAAACTTTTTCCATGTTATGCTAATAATGACATGAAGTGTATAATGTGTGAAGACTTTAGTCCAAATATGAAATTAACATGTGTACTTTTATTCAGGAATATAACCAAAAGGGAAAACGTAATCATTTGATTTACATGTTTCGGTCAATGAGTTAAAAACCCAAGCTCAAATATCAATTGACAAGAAATTGAAGCGTTCTTGAATGGCACAGAGGTAAGAACTGTTGCCTTATAACCCAAAGGTACTGGGTTTGAGTCTCAGCACTCTGAGTATTGAGCTGCTGCTATTATTATTACTACTATAATATAGAAAAAAACATACATTTGATTTGAGTCTGTAACACCCGGTGTAAACTTTGGGTACTTGTAAAAGTTAGCTCTTTTTTTTTATTATTCAGTTTTATTCTGTCAGTGACATTCACGTGGTACAACGAACTTGATGCCGTTTGTCTCCATTCTTTTCACAAGAGCAACGATGACCACAGTTGGTGCTGAGACTGATGCCTGCTCAGAACTTTTTGTTGTACTGGCAATCAAAGATACAATGTCCCGTGACTACTATCAAACTATCATACGGCATTTGCGCTTTGACAACAAAGACACCTGTGCATTACGTGTTGAAAAACGACAGATTTGCTGTGGTTTTAGATATCTAGCAACATCTTGTTAAGAACTGTGTTTTGAGTTGCAGCCCAAGGCAAAGACTTTCCGAGTCTGTGTATAGAAAGCTTATGAAGCCATTTCTGACAGAATCGTAACAACAGACAGCTTCTTCACAGTGCTTTCCCTGGCAAATAGAATGTTGCCCCATGGCACAACTCTACTTGGCACCAGAAGTAAAATGGGACTTCCACCTGCAGCTAAAGTCACTTTAGTACACAAGCAATTTGCCACGCTAGTGTTTAGATCTGACAGTTCAACAACAACAACAACATTTATTTATATAGCACATTTTCATACAAACAGTAGCTCAAAGTGCTTTACATATTAAAGAATAGAAAAATGAAAGACATAATTATAAAAAATAAATCAACATTAACATCGAATAAGAGTAAGGTTCAATGGCCAGGGGACAGAAAAACAAAAACTCCAGACGGCTGGAGAAAAAATAAAATCTGTAGGGATTCCAGACCATGAGACCGCCCAGTCCCCTCTGGGCATTCTACCTAACATAAATGAAACAGTCCTCTTTGGATTTAGGGTTCTCACGGAAGGGCTTGATGATGATGATGGTCACGTAGACTTCTTCCTTTTAATCCGTCCATCATTGTTGGAGCATCATGAAGCTTTGAGTAGGTGGAGGTGGCGCAGGCCACCACCACAAAGAAACCGGAAAAAGAAACAGAAAAGAGAGTAGGGGTCAGTACCGATTTTAGAGCCACCATGAATAGTTGTTATGATGAATTGAACATACAGAGTATCAGGATTAAGTTAAATTACGATTAAAATGAAGTTATAAAAGGCCATGTTAAAGTAATGTGTTTTCAGCAGTGTTTTAAAGTGCTCTACTGTATCAGCCTGGCGAATTCCTATTGGCAGGCTATTCCAGATTTTAGGTGCATAACAGCAGAAGGCCGCCTCACCACTTCTTTTAAGTTTTGTTCTTGGAATTCTAAGGAGACACTCATTTGAGGATCTGAGGTTACGATTTGGAATATAAGGTGTCAGACATTCCGATATATAAGATGGGGCGAGATTATTTAAGGCTTTATAAACCATAAGCAGAATTTTAAAGTCAATTCTGAATGACACAGGTAACCAGTGTAGTGACATCAAAACTGGAGAAATGTGTTCTGATTTTCTTTTCCTAGTTAGGATTCTAGCAGCTGCATTCTGCACTAGTTGCAAACGATTTATATCTTTTTGGGTAGTCCTGAGAGGAGTGCGTTACAGTAATCTAGTCGACTGAAAACAAACGCGTGAACTAATTTCTCAGCATCTTTCAGTGATATAAGAGGTCTAACTTTACTTATGTTTCTTAAGTGAAAAATGCTGTCCTAATGATCTGATTAATATGTGATTTAAAATTCAGATTACAGTCAACAATCACCCCTAAGCTTTTTACCTCCGTCTTGACTTTTAATCCTAATGTATCCAGTTTATTTCTAATAGCCTCATTGTATCCATTATTGCTGATCACTAAAATTTCAGTTTTCTTTATTTAACTTGAGAAAATTACTATTCATCCATTCTGAGATACTAGTCAGACATTGTGTTAGTGAATCAATAGAATCAGGGTCATCAGGTGCTATTGATAAGTACAGCTGTGTGTCATCAGCATAGCTGTGGTAGCTCACGTTGTGCCCTGAGATAATCTGACCTAACGGAAGCATGTAGATTGAGAATAACAGCGGACCCAGGATAGAGCCTTGTGGAACACCATATTGGATATCATGTGTCTTCGAGTTGTAATTCCCACAACTAACAAAATATTTTCTCCCTGTCAGGTAGGATTCAAACCAATTTAAGACACTGCCAGAGAGGCCCACCCATTGACTAAGGCGATTTCTAAGAATGTTGTGATCAATGGTGTCAAATGCAGCACTCAGATCTAAGAGGATGAGAACAGATAAATGGCCTCTGTCTGCATTTACCCGCAAGTCATTTACTACTTTAACGAGTGCAGTTTCTGTGCTGTGATTTGTTCTAAAACCTGACTGAAATTTATCAAGAATAGCATGTTTATTTAGGTGGTCATTTAACTGCATAATGACTGCCTTCTCTAGAACTTTACTTAAGAAGGGCAGTTAGAGATGGGTCTAAAATTTTCAAGAGCTGAGGGTCAAGATTATGTTTCTTAAGTAGGGGTTTAACTACAGCAGTCTTAAGACAGTCTGGGAAGACCCCAGTATCTAGTGACGAATTTACTATGTCAAGAACATTATCAATTAGCACGCCTGATACTTCTTTGAAAAACCTTGTTGGTATCGGGTCAAGGACGAGGTGGAGGGTTTTAATTGAGATATTATTTTTGTAAATCAGGTAAATCTATCCTAGTGAAAGAGTTTAATTTGTTTATAACAGGATGTTGGGGTTTAGGGGATCCTTAGTGTTGGGGAGATATACTATGTTATTTCTAATATCATTAATTTTTGATTGAAGAATACAGCGACAGCCTCACAGGTTTCACTGGAAGCACTTAGGAGGCATTCCTTTGAGCTACCTGGGTTTAGTAGGTGATCAATTGTTGAAAATAAGACTCTAGGATTACTAGCATTGTTATTTATAATATTAGAGAAATAGCAGCGTCTCTCAAGACGGACAGTGTTATTGTATTCTGTTATTTTGACTTTTAATATTTCGTGGTGGATAGTAAGTTTACTCTTCCTCCATTGACGCTCAGCTCTACGGCATGTTCTCTTTAAATCAGACACTCTTTGGGTCTTCCATGGTATACAATGCTAGAAGATTTTTTCACTGTCTTTTCAGGTGCAACTATGTCAACAGCAGCTCTCACTTTAGAATTAAATCTTTCCACCTTACTATTTACATTGTCCTCGCTATTATAGCTGGCACTATAAACGGACTGATTGCTTAAAATGTTTGTAAGTTTTAAAGCTGCTGCGAATCAAAGAAGCGTTTTTAACAATATGCTTCTCATGAGTGTTTTTATCATTATTTCTATATTAAAAGTAGAAGAAAATGGTCTGATAGACCAATATCAATGATCTGTTTTATATCAACTTTCAGTCCTTTAGTAATCACTAAGTCTAATGTATGACCTGCTTTATGTGTAGGCTGATTTATGAGTTGTCTCAAATCAAAAGAATCCAGGAGGTTCATAAATTCTTTTACTTTTAGATCACACTGATTATCTATATGAAAATTAAAGTCGCCAACTATTAGGAGTGTGTCATAATTAGTAATTAAAATTGACATTAAGTCAGAGAATTCCTCAAAAACGACGCTTATATTTAGGAGGTCTATACACGGATAGTATTAGAACTTGAGAATCTCCATGAATAACAACGGCGTAGATACTCAAAGGACTTGAACTTACCAAAACTGACATCTTTACATTTTAATCGCTCGAGTAAATGTTAGCCAATCCGCCCCCTTTTCCCTGGCGGTTTGAATGAGTAAAACTGTAATCCGGAGGCAGATTCGATTAAAACTGACGCGCATCTGAATTCAGCCATGTTTCATTTAGTGCAATAAGATCTATTTTTATCACTAATAAGATCGTTGATAAAAACGTTTTGTTAGTTAAAGCTCTGACATTTAATAGTGCCATATTTAATGTTTCGGAGGTGCAGAGATGAGTACTATGTGCGTTATTGTTATTTGGAATAGGAACTAAATTATTATTATTAGCGCTCTGTGTATATTTTTGTTTAATCTGTGATCTGTTTTATAGTTTTAATACATTGTTCCTCTAAAATAGTGATTTTAATTAGATTATTGGAGTTTATGCCGTATTTCCTAGGTTTTCTACGTGCATTGAGATTGCTTATTACAGTATTAATGGTGTGAACTTTAACGGAAGACTCTATTAAACATTCATCATGTCCTGGCACAGCAGTATTATTTCGGAAGGAGTTAAGAGCAGAGATAGATAGTCAAGAAAAACGAATTACCTCCGATATGTTTTCGGAGAGGACCCGGGCACCGAAACTGTTCGGATGCAGGCCATCACGCTTGAAGAGACGCGGCCTTTCCAAAAAGAGATTCCAATTGTTGATGAAGCCGACATCCTTCTTCTTGCAGAAACCCTGTAGCCAGTTGTTCAACCCTAGCAGACGACTGTAGTACTCGTTGGATCGTCTGACGAGAGGTAGTGGACCCGAGACGAAGATCTTTGCCGATGGGGTCCTCTCCTTCGTGTCTCTAATCAGAGCTGCGAAGTCAGCCTTCAGGATTTAGGAGTTCATGCTGATGATGTATATGCCCAAAAAGAAGAAGCCTTTGATTTCAGTCTGTAACAGCCGGTGTAAAGCTTTACATCCTGTAAAAGATATCGCTGAGGGGGTATAACCAGACTTGTAAATGCTGGTGAATCATGTCTTCTTAATATCTTGTCACTTGAATTTTTTTTTGTTATTCAGTTTCATTCTTGAATAAAAGCACACTTGTTTCGATATACCTTTGCAAAAGTGTTTATTTTATATTCCAGTAACCCCTTGAATGAGATTGAATCCGTCTCTGCCTCTCTCTCTCTCTGTTATGTGCAGGAGATACTCAAAGCCTGTAAAATCTATGTTGACTGTGGATGTAAGCAGTTTTGTAATCAGTACATCATTCTTGTGGTTTTCATATGTATTCTGTGAAATTACATAAGTATAGGTGTACATTTTAGAAAATATTTAAGTAGAAAAATAGTAGTTTATTATTTTATGTTTCCAACTAAGTGAAAACTGTTGTTTTGCTTTTAAGATTAAGTACTTGGAAGAGTTTTTATGTATTGCAGCAGCATGATATTAAAAAGCTGCAAGTGTTATAGAATCCCTCATTAAGATGCACACACAATTAAAAAAATGTGTAGTGTTCCTGTTTTGAATGTGGGAAATGCAGACGAAAGATGCCAAGAATTTGTGATGACTTAGGTAAGTATGATTGTATATTTTAAACTATTTCTTCAAAAAAAAGTTTATTTTATGCACCCAGCTTCTTGAAATGAGCTGCTTTGCTTTTGATAATTTTTTTTAATTGAAAATTCATACTAACATTGTGAATGAAAGTATATGAAAACAAAAAGCTGAGAGTCATTTATTTTTATATTCACTCAAGTCGTTTCAGGCTGTTTTGTGGGGGTCGGATATTAGGGTTATAGTATCAGCATGCAGAACTGATGGACTATTAGTGAGAACAAAAGGATTCAGACACCACTTGGCCAAGCCACGGATGTTGTAATATTGAAAAATGGCAGCTTCAGTGTTAAAAAAAAAAAAAATTAAAAGATTGTTGTAGAGCCTTGACTGCAGGTCCTTCCTGGGAGCAGCCCAAGTTCTCCATAGGCCATTTCAAACATTCAGTGTTCCACCTGGCAATTTTTTTTTTTTTTTTAATCTAGTGCTGACCAGTTACACTGAAACTGTATGATCCTGTAGAGTCTGCTGCAGGCAGCACACCACAAACTAATGTAGCATTCCCCACTTATTTGAATGAATGCATCTGTAATAAAATGTCCTCACATTTTGTAAATTAAAGAATGGTTAAATCAAAAGAGGTTACTTATAAAAAAGACTATGTGAAGGTTCCACTTGTGAAGTACATATTGGGGATAATCATATCTTACACAACCTCCAGACTCTTTACCATCTCACGTTTACTCGACTGCTTTTTGTAATTCCCTTATGTCCTTTTTTAATGAGAAAATCCAAAGGATACATCAGCATCTCAGTCCAGATTTTCTCTGTATTTCCTCTGATCTACACACAGCTATTAACTCATTTTCCTCTTTCCAGCTTCCCACCTTCTCAGATCTCGTCCGCAAATCTAAGCCATCTACTTGTCAGCTGGACCCCCTTTCCACAGTTTTGGTTAAAGCTTGCCTCCCTTCTCTGGTCCCTCTTATTTCTGCTATAATTCACTCTTCTCACACTACTGGTACTGTTCCATCATCTTTTAAAACTGCTTAAATAGCCCCAATACTAAATAAACTTGGTGCTGATCCTTCGAACTTCAATAATTTTCACCCTATTTCTAATCTGCCCTTCATTTCCAAAATTCTTGAAAATATAGTAGATATCCAACTTCACTCACACTTATCTCATAATAATTTACAAGAAGAATTCCAGTCTGGTTTTCGTCCTCTCCACAGTACAGAAAAAGAAAATTACAAACAACCTTCTTATGGCTGCTGACTCTGGTTTAATTACTATTGTCATTCTTCTTGACCTG